>NC_089762.1:10001195-10056195 GCF_040412425.1 Macrobrachium rosenbergii | reverse complement strand
TCATTGAAAAGCTAAATGAATTTACTCTTAATCTCAAAAAGAAACAACGTTATGTTGAAAAAAATGAAAAAATATTATTAAAAAAAAAATCTAACTGTAGAAATTTTTTTTTTTTATTTATTATTTATAATTATTTCTTCTTTTTCTTTTTTTTTTATTATATTATATATATTCTTATTCTTATTATTATATTTATTTATATATATAAAAATATATATAAAGTATAAATAATAAGAATAAGAAAAAAAAATTCTAAAAATCTCAAAAAACAAACGTAGATATATTTTTGAAATATTTGTTAAAAATAATAAAATTTTATTTGATTAAAATTTTTTATACTTATTTTGTACGCCAATGTTTATACTTTTAGGTAAAACTAATCACTCGATTCTAAATTTTCCATCACCATTTTAAAAAAAAATGAACAAATGTATTTTTTGATTCCTTCCTTACGTTGATGATTATTTTTGTTTTACATATCCCACCAGTAAGGAAGGAATATAAAATGAATATGTTTTGACTTTAATAAAGTATAAACATTACCGTACAATTTACGCATAAAATAAATCCATCAAATAAAAATCTATTATTTTTAAAAAATATCTCAAAAAAATATCTACGTTAGTTTTTGAGATTTTTAGAAATAACTTTTCTGATATAAACGACATTTAAAGAAGATAGGAATAAAAACAGAATAGAATGAATACCATCATTGAAAAGCTAAATGAATTTACTCTTAATCTCAAAAGAGAAACACGTACGTTATGTTGAAAAAAAAAAGAAAAAATATTACCCCAAAAAATCTAACCGTAGAAATTTTTTTTTATTTATTTATTATTTATAATTATTTCTTTATTCTTTTTATTTTTATTATATTATATATATTCTTATTCTTATTATTATTTATTTATTTATATATATAAAAATATATATAAAGTATAAATAATAAGAATAAGAAAAAAAATTCTAAAAATCTCAAAAAAACAAACGTAGATATATTTTTGAAATATTTGTTAAAAATAATAAAATTTTATTTGATTAAAATTTTTATACTTATTTTGTACGCCAATGTTTATACTTTTAGGTAAAACTAATCACTCGATTCTAAATTTTCCATCACCATTTTAAAAAAATGAACAAATGTATTTTTTGATTCCTTCCTTACGTTGATGATTATTTTTGTTTTACATATCCCACCAGTAAGGAAGGAATATAAAATGAATATGTTTTGACTTTAATAAAGTATAAACATTAACGTACAATTTACGCGTAAAATAAATCCATCAAATAAAAATCTACTATTTTTAAAAAATATCTACGTTAGTTTTTTGAGATTTTTGGAAATAACTTTTCTGATATAAACGACATTTAAAGAAGATAGGAATAAAAACAGAATAGAATGAATACCATCATTGAAAAGCTAAATGAATTTACTCTTAATCTCAAAAGAGAAACACGTAACGTTATGTTAAAAAAAAAATGAAAAATATTACCCCCAAAAAATCTAACTGTAGAAATTTTTTTATTTATTTATTATTTATAATTATTTCTTTATTCTTTTATTTTTATTATATTATATATATTCATATTATTCTTATTATTATATTTATTTATATATATAAAAATATATATAAAGTATAAATAATAAGAATAAGAAATAAAAAAAAAATTCTAAAAATCTCAAAAAACAAACGTAGATATATTTTTGAAATATTTGTTAAAAATAATAAAATTTTATTTGATTAAAATTTTTTTATACTTATTTTGTACGCCAATGTTTATACTTTTTAGGTAAAACTAATCACTCGATTCTAAATTTTCCATCACCATTTTAAAAAAATGAACAAATGTATTTTTTGATTCCTTCCTTACGTTGATGATTATTTTTGTTTTACATATCCCACCAGTAAGGAAGGAATATAAAATGAATATGTTTTGACTTTAATAAAGTATAAACATTAACGTACAATTTACGCGTAAAATAAATCCATCAAATAAAAATCTACTATTTTTAAAAATATCTCAAAAAATATCTACGTTAGTTTTTTGAGATTTTTGGAAATAACTTTTCTGATATAAACGACATTTAAAGAAGATAGGAATAAAAACAGAATAGAATGAATACCATCATTGAAAAGCTAAATGAATTTACTCTTAATCTCAAAAGAGAAACACGTACGTTATGTTGAAAAAAAAATGAAAAATATTAATAAAAAAAAAAAATCTAACCGTAGAAATTTTTTTATTTATTTATTATTTATAATTATTTCTTTATTCTTTTTATTTTTATTATATTATATATATTCTTATTCTTATTATTATATTTATTTATATATATAAAAATATATATAAAGTATAAATAATAAGAATAAGAAAAAAAAATTCTAAAAAATCTCAAAAAAACGTAGATATATTTTTGAAATATTTGTTAAAAATAATAAAATTTTATTTGATTAAAATTTTTTATACTTATTTTGTACGCCAATGTTTATACTTTTAGGTAAAACTAATCACTCGATTCTAAATTTTCCATCACCATATTGTAAAAAAAAAAAATGAACAAATGTATTTTTGATTCCTTCCTTACGTTGATGATTATTTTTTTTTACATATCCCACCAGTAAGGAAGGAATATAAAATGAATATGTTTTGACTTTAATAAAGTATAAACATTACCGTACAATTTACGCGTAAAATAAATCCATCAAATCAAAAAATCTACTATTTTTTAAAAATATCTCAAAAAATATCTACGTTAGTTTTTTGAGATTTTTGGAAATAACTTTTCTGATATAAACGACATTTAAAGAAGATAGGAATAAAAATAGAATAGAATGAATACCATCATTGAAAAGCTAAATGAATTTACTCTTAATCTCAAAAGAGAAACACGTACGTTATGTTGAAAAAAAATGAAAAAATATTACCCATTGAAAAAAAAAAATCTAACTGTAGAATTTTTTTTTTATTTATTTATTATTTATAATTATTTCTTTATTTTTTTATTTTTATTATATTATATATATTCTTATTCTTATTATTATATTTATTTTTATATATATAAAAATATATATAAAGTATAAATAATAAGAATAAAAAAAAAAATTCTAAAAATCTCAAAAAACAAACGTAGATATATTTTTGAAATATTTGTTAAAAATAATAAAATTTTATTTGATTAAAATTTTTTATACTTATTTTGTACGCCAATGTTTATACTTTTAGGTAAAACTAATCACTCGATTCTAAATTTTCCATCACCATTTTAAAAAAATGAACAAATGTATTTTTTTGATTCCTTCCTTACGTTGATGATTATTTTTGTTTTACATATCCCACCAGTAAGGAAGGAATATAAAATGAATATGTTTTGACTTTAATAAAGTATAAACATTAAGTATACAATTTACGCGTAAAATAAATCCATCAAATAAAAATCTACTATTTTTAAAAAATATCTCAAAAAATATCTACGTTATTTTTTTTGAGATTTTTGAAATAACTTTTCTGATATAAACGACATTTAAAGAAGATAGGAATAAAAACAGAATAGAATGAATACCATCATTGAAAAGCTAAATGAATTTACTCTTAATCTAAAAAAGAGAAACACGTACGTTATGTTCAAAAAAATATTACTCTTTTGAAAAAAAAATCTAACTTTTAGAAATTTTTTTATTTATTTATTATTTATAATTATTTCTTTATTCTTTTTATTTTTATTATATTATATATATTATTATTCTTATTATTATATTTATTTATATATATAAAAATATATATAAAGTATAAATAATAAGAATAAAGAAGAAAAAAATTCTAAAAATCTCAAAAACAAACGTAGATATATTTTTGAAATATTTGTTAAAAATAATAAAATTTTATTTGATTAAAATTTTTTATACTTATTTTGTACGCCAATGTTTATACTTTTAGGTAAAACTAATCACTCGATTCTAAATTTTCCATCACCATTTTAAAAAAATGAACAAATGTATTTTTGATTCCTTCCTTACGTTGATGATTATTTTTGTTTTACATATCCCACCAGTAAGGAAGGAATATAAAATGAATATGTTTTGACTTTAATAAAGTATAAACATTAACGTACAATTTACGCGTAAAATAAATCCATCAAATAAAAATCTACTATTTTTAAAAAATATCTCAAAAAATATCTACGTTAGTTTTTTGAGATTTTTGGAAATAACTTTTCTGATATAAACGACATTTAAAGAAGATAGGAATAAAAACAGAATAGAATGAATACCATCATTGAAAAGCTAAATGAATTTACTCTTAATCTCAAAAGAGAAACACGTACGTTATGTTGAAAAAAAATGAAAAAATATTACCCCAAAAAATCTAACTGTAGAAATTTTTTTATTTATTTATTATTTATAATTATTTTTTTATTTTTTTTTTTTTATATTATATATATATTCTTATTCTTATTATTATATTTTTTATATATATAAAAATATATATAAAGTATAAATAATAAGAATAAGAAGAAAAAAATTCTAAAAATCTCAAAAAACAAACGTAGATATATTTTTGAAATATTTGTTAAAAATAATAAAATTTTATTTGATTAAAATTTTTTATACTTATTTTGTACGCCAATGTTTATACTTTTAGGTAAAACTAATCACTCGATTCTAAATTTTCCATCACCATTTTAAAAAAATGAACAAATGTTTTTTTGATTCCTTCCTTACGTTGATGATTATTTTTGTTTTACATATCCCACCAGTAAGGAAGGAATATAAAATGAATATGTTTTGACTTTAATAAAGTATAAACATTACCGTACAATTTACGCGTAAAATAAATCCATCAAATAAAAATCTACTATTTTTAAAAAATATCAAAAAATAACCTTAGTTTTTTGAGATTTTTCTAATAAAAACAGAATAGAATGAATACCATCATTGAAAAGCTAAATGAATTTACTCTTAATTCAAAAGAGAAACACGTACGTTATGTTGAAAAAATGAAAAAATATTACCCCAAAAAATCTTTTAGAAATTTTTTATTTATTTATTATTTATAATTATTTTATAATTCTTATTCTTATTAGAATGAATACCATCATTGAAAAGCTAAATGAATTTTTTGAAAAGATTTTATATTTGTTAAAAATAAAAAAAATGAAAAATATTACCCCAAAAAATTCTGAAATTTTTTTATAAATTTACATTTAAATTATTTCTTTAGATTTTTATAAATTATATATTAGAATCTTATTATTATATTGATTTATAATATAAAAATATATATAAAGTATAAATAATAAGAATAAAAAAAAACGTTTTTTTAATTATAAAAAAAAAAAAAAAAAAAATTTTTGAAATATTTGTTAAAAATAATAAAATTTTATTTGATTAAAATTTTTTTATTTATTTTTATTTATAATATTTTTATACTTTTAGGTAAAACTAATTCGATTCTTTTTTTTTATTTTAAAAAAATGAATTAATGTATTCCTTATTCGTTGATTTATTTTTGTTATATATCCCACCAGTAAGGAAGGAATATAAAATGAATATGTTTTGACTTTAATAAAGTATAAACATTTTACAATTTATTTTATATCCATCATATAAAAATCTACTATTTTAAAAAAATATAAAAAATATCTACGTTAGTTTAAAGAATATAAACGACATTTATGATATAAAAAAAAAAAATAAAAAAATTTTAAAAAAATTTAAAATTCATAAAAAAAAAACGTAGATATATTTTTGAAATATTTGAATTAAAAATAATAAAATTTTATTTGATTACCCCAAAAAATCTTGTAGAAATTTTTTTATTTATTTATTATTTATAATTATTTCTTTATTCTTTTTATTTTTTTATTATATATATATATTATTATTCTTATTATTATATTTATGTTTATAAAAATTTTAAAGTAAAATAATAAGAACTCGATTCTAAAATTTCAAAAACAATCAGATATATTTTTGAAATATTTTTAAAAATAATAAAAATTTGATTAAAATTTTTATACTTATTTTGTACGCCAATGTTTATACTTTTAGGTAAAACTAATCACTCGATTCTAAATTTTCCATCACCATTTTAAAAAAATGAACAAATGTATTTTTTGATTCTTCCGTTGATGATTATTTTTTGTTTTACATATCCCACCAGTAAGGAAGGAATATAAAATGAATATGTTTTGACTTTAATAAAGTATAAACATTAACGTACAATTTACGCGTAAAATAAATCCATCAAATAAAAATCTACTATTTTTAAAAATATCTCAAAAAATATCTACGTTAGTTTTTTGAGATTTTGGAAATAACTTTTCTGATATAAACGACATTTAAAGAAGATAGGAATAAAAACAGAATAGAATGAATACCATCATTGAAAAGCTAAATGAATTTACTCTTAATCTCAAAAGAGAAACACGTACGTTATGTTGAAAAAAAAAAAAATATTAAAAAAAAATCTAACCGTAGAAATTTTTTTTATTTATTTATTATTTATAATTATTTCTTTATTCTTTTTATTTTTATTATATTATATATATTCTTATTCTTATTATTATATTTATTTATATATATAAAAATATATATAAAGTATAAATAATAAGAATAAGAAGAAAAAAAAATTCTAAAAATCTAAAAAAACTAACGTAGATATATTTTTGAAATATTTGTTAAAAATAATAAAATTTTATTTGATTAAAATTTTTTATACTTATTTTGTACGCCAATGTTTATACTTTTAGGTAAAACTAATCACTCGATTCTAAATTTTCCATCACCATTTTAAAAAAAATGAACAAATGTATTTTTTGATTCCTTCCTTACGTTGATGATTATTTTTGTTTTACATATCCCACCAGTAAGGAAGGAATATAAAATGAATATGTTTTGACTTTAATAAAGTATAAACATTACCGTACAATTTACGCGTAAAATAAATCCATCAAATAAAAATCTACTATTTTTAAAAAATATCTCAAAAAAATATCTACGTTAGTTTTTTGAGATTTTTGGAAATAACTTTTCTGATATAAACGACATTTAAAGAAGATAGGAATAAAAACAGAATAGAATGAATACCATCATTGAAAAGCTAAATGAATTTACTCTTAATCTCAAAAGAGAAACACGTACGTTATGTTGAAAAAAAAATGAAAAATATTACCCAAAAAAAAAATCTAACTTTAGAAATTTTTTTATTTATTT
Organism: Macrobrachium rosenbergii; assembly: GCF_040412425.1. NCBI lineage: Eukaryota > Metazoa > Arthropoda > Malacostraca > Decapoda > Palaemonidae > Macrobrachium > Macrobrachium rosenbergii. The sequence goes on along the minus strand of NC_089762.1, from coordinate 10,048,981 downwards.
ATTATTTATAATTATTTCTTTATTCTTTTTATTTTTATTATATTATATATATTCTTATTCTTATTATTATTTTTTATATATATATAAAAATATATATAAAGTATAAATAATAAGAATAAGAAGAAAAAAAATTCTCAAAAAAATCTCAAAAAAAAACAAACGTAGATATATTTTTGAAATATTTGTTAAAAATAATAAAATTTTATTTGATTAAAATTTTTTATACTTATTTTGTACGCCAATGTTTATACTTTTAGGTAAAACTAATCACTCGATTCTAAATTTTCCATCACCATTTTAAAAAAATGAACAAAAGTATTTTTTGATTCCTTCCTTACGTTGATGATTATTTTTGTTTTACATATCCCACCAGTAAGGAAGGAATATAAAATGAATATGTTTTGACTTTAATAAAGTATAAACATTACCGTACAATTTACGCGTAAAATAAATCCATCAAATAAAAATCTACTATTTTTAAAAAATATCTCAAAAAAATATCTACCTTAGTTTTTTGAGATTTTTGGAAATAACTTTTCTGATATAAACGACATTTAAAGAAGATAGGAATAAAAACAGAATAGAATGAATACCATCATTGAAAAGCTAAATGAATTTACTCTTAATCTCAAAAGAGAAACACGTACGTTATGTTGAAAAAAAAATGAAAAAATATTACCCAAAAGAAAATCTAACTGTAGAAATTTTTTTTATTTATTTATTATTTATAATTATTTCTTTATTCTTTTTATTTTTATTATATTATATATATTCTTATTCTTATTATTTATTTATTTATTTATATATATATAAAAATATATATAAAGTATAAATAATAAGAATAAGAAGAAAAAAATTCTAAAAATCTCAAAAAACAAACGTAGATATATTTTTGAAATATTTGTTAAAAATAATAAAATTTTATTTGATTAAAATTTTTATACTTATTTTGTACGCCAATGTTTATACTTTTAGGTAAAACTAATCACTCGATTCTAAATTTTCCATCACCATTTTAAAAAAATGAACAAATGTATTTTTTGATTCCTTCCTTACGTTGATGATTATTTTTGTTTTACATATCCCACCAGTAAGGAAGGAATATAAAATGAATATGTTTTGACTTTAATAAAGTATAAACATTACCGTACAATTTACGCGTAAAATAAATCCATCAAATAAAAATCTACTATTTTTAAAAAATATCTACGTTAGTTTTTTGAGATTTTTGGAAATAACTTTTCTGATATAAACGACATTTAAAGAAGATAGGAATAAAAACAGAATAGAATGAATACCATCATTGAAAAGCTAAATGAATTTACTCTTAATCTCAAAGAGAAACAAAATGAAAAAATAAACAAAAAAAATCTAACTGTAGAAATTTTTTATGTTGAAAAAAATATAAAAATTTATTTATATATAAAAATATATATAAAGTATAAATAATAAAAAAATCTCAAAAAAACAAACGTAGATATTTTTGAAATTTTTTTATTTTTTTTATTATTTATTTTATTTATACTTTTTTATTCTTTTTCCATCACCATTTTAAAAAAATTTATTTTTTTATTATATATATTCTTATTCTTATTATTATATTTATGTTTTGACTTTATATATATAAATATATTTATATAAAGTATAAATAATAAGAATAAAAAAAAAAAAAAATAATAAAAATTTTCTGAATTAAAAAAACAAACGTAGATATATTTTTGAAATATTTAAAAAAAAAAATGTTAATGAAAAAATTTTATTTGATTAAAATTTTTTATTTTTCTTTTTTTTTTTTTTTTTATATATATTCTTATTCTTATTAATATTTATTTACTTTTAGGTAAAACTAATCACTCGATTCTAAATTTTCCATCACCATTTTAAAAAAAAAAATATTTGATTAAAATTTTTAACAAATGTTTATTTTTTGATTCTAAATTTTCCATCACCATTTTAAAAAAATGAACAAATGTATTTTTTGATTCCTTCCTTACGTTGATGATTATTTTTGTTTTACATATCCCACCAGTAAGGAAGGAATATAAAATGAATATGTTTTGACTTTAATAAAGTATAAACATTAACGTACAATTTACGCGTAAAATAAATCCATCAAATAAAAATCTACTATTTTTAAAAAATATCTCAAAAAATATCTACGTTAGTTTTTTGAGATTTTTGGAAATAACTTTTCTGATATAAACGACATTTAAAGAAGATAGGAATAAAAACAGAATAGAATGAATATACCATCATTCATTGAAAAGCTAAATGAATTTACTCTTAATCTCAAAAGAGAAACACGTACGTTATGTTGAAAAAAAAATGAAAAAATATTATAAAAAAAAATCTAACTGTAGATTTTTTTTTATTTATTTATTATTTATAATTATTTCTTTATTCTTTTTATTTTTATTATATATATATATTCTTATTCTTATTATTATATTTATTTATATATATAAAAATATATATAAAGTATAAATAATAAGAATAAAAAGAAAAAAATTCTAAAAATCTCAAAAAAACAAACGTAGATATATTTTTGAAATATTTGTTAAAAATAATAAAATTTTATTTGATTAAAATTTTTATACTTATTTTGTACGCCAATGTTTATACTTTTAGGTAAAACTAATCACTCGATTCTAAATTTTCCATCACCATTTTAAAAAAATGAACAAATGTATTTTTTGATTCCTTCCTTACGTTGATGATTATTTTTGTTTTACATATCCCACCAGTAAGGAAGGAATATAAAATGAATATGAATATGTTTTGACTTTAATAAAGTATAAACATTACCGTACAATTTACGCGTAAAATAAATCCATCAAATAAAAATCTACTATTTTTAAAAAATATCTCAAAAAATATCTACCTTAGTTTTTTGAGATTTTTGAAATAACTTTTCTGATATAAACGACATTTAAAGAAGATAGGAATAAAAACAGAATAGAATGAATACCATCATTGAAAAGCTAAATGAATTTACTCTTAATCTCAAAGAGAAAACACGTACGTTATGTTGAAAAAAAATGAAAAAATATTACCCCCAAAAAAAATCTAACCTTAGAAATTTTTTTATTTATTTATTATTTATAATTATTTCTTTATTCTTTTTATTTTTATTATATTATATATATTCTTATTCTTATTATTATATTTATTTATATATATAAAAATATATATAAAGTATAAATAATAAGAATAAAAAGAAAAAAAATTCTAAAAATCTCAAAAATCTCAAAAATGAACGTAGATATATTTTTTGAAATATTTGTTAAAAATAATAAAATTTTATTTGATTAAAATATTTTATACTTATTTTGTACGCCAATGTTTATACTTTTAGGTAAAACTAATCACTCGATTCTAAATTTTCCATCACCATTTTTAAAAAAATGAACAAATGTATTTTTTGATTCCTTCCTTACGTTGATGATTATTTTTGTTTTACATATCCCACCAGTAAGGAAGGAATATAAAATGAATATGTTTTGACTTTAATAAAGTATAAACATTAACGTACAATTTACGCGTAAAATAAATCCATCAAATAAAAATCTACTATTTTTAAAAAATATCTCAAAAAAATATCTACCTTAGTTTTTTGAGATTTTTGGAAATAACTTTTCTGATATAAACGACATTTAAAGAAGATAGGAATAAAAACAGAATAGAATGAATACCATCATTGAAAAGCTAAATGAATTTACTCTTAATCTCAAAAGAGAAACACGTACGTTATGTTGAAAAAAAATGAAAAAATATTACCCCAAAAAAAATCTAACTGTAGAAATTTTTTTTATTTATTTATTATTTATAATTATTTCTTTATTCTTTTTATTTTTATTATATTATATATATTCTTATTCTTATTATTATATTTATTTATATATATAAAAATATATATAAAGTATAAATAATAAGAATAAAAAGAAAAAAAATTCTAAAAATCTCAAAAAACAAACGTAGATATATTTTTGAAATATTTGTTAAAAATAATAAAATTTTATTTGATTAAAATTTTTTATACTTATTTTGTACGCCAATGTTTATACTTTTAGGTAAAACTAATCACTCGATTCTAAATTTTCCATCACCATTTTAAAAAAATGAACAAATGTATTTTTGATTCCTTCCTTACGTTGATGATTATTTTTGTTTACATATCCCACCAGTAAGGAAGGAATATAAAATGAATATGTTTTGACTTTAATAAAAGTATAAACATTACCGTACAATTTACGCGTAAAATAAATCCATCAAATAAAAATCTACTATTTTTAAAAATATCTCAAAAAAAATATCTACCTTAGTTTTTTGAGATTTTTGGAAATAACTTTTCTGATATAAACGACATTTAAAGAAGATAGGAATAAAAACAGAATAGAATGAATACCATCATTGAAAAGCTAAATGAATTTACTCTTAATCTCAAAAGAAACAATATGTTACGTTATGTTGAAAAAAAAATGAAAAATATTACCCCAAAAAAATCTAACTGTAGAAATTTTTTTATTTATTTATTATTTATAATGATATTTTTTTATCTTTTTATTTTTATTATATTATATATCTTTCTTATTTATTATTATATTTATTTTATATATATTTATGTATGTTTTAATAAGAATAAAAAAAAAATTAATAAAAATCTAAAAAAAACGTAGATATTTTTGAAATATTTGTTAAAAATAATAAAATTTTATTTGATTAAAAATTTTATACTTATTTTGTACGCCAATGTTTATACTTTTAGGTAAAACTAATCACTCGATTCTAAATTTTCCATCACCATTTTAAAAAAATGAACAAATGTATTTTTTGATTCCTTCCTTACGTTGATGATTATTTTTTTTTACATATCCCACCAGTAAGGAAGGAATATAAAATGAATATGTTTTGACTTTAATAAAGTATAAACATTACCGTACAATTTACGCGTAAAATAAATCCATCAAATAAAAATCTACTATTTTTAAAAAATATCTACGTTAGTTTTTTGAGATTTTTGGAAATAACTTTTCTGATATAAACGACATTTAAAGAAGATAGGAATAAAAACAGAATAGAATGAATACCATCATTGAAAAGCTAAATGAATTTACTCTTAATCTCAAAAGAGAAACACGTACGTTATGTTGAAAAAAAATGAAAAAATATTACCCCAAAAAATCTAACCGTAGAAATTTTTTTTATTTATTTATTATTTATAATTATTTCTTTATTCTTTTTATTTTTATTATATTATATATATTCTTATTCTTATTATTATATTTATTTATATATATAAAAATATATATAAAGTATAAATAATAAGAATAAGAATATAATATATAATAAAAATCTAAAAAAACAAACGTAGATATATTTTTGAAATATTTGTTAAAAATAATAAAATTTTATTTGATTAAAATTTTTTATACTTATTTTGTACGCCAATGTTTATACTTTTAGGTAAAACTAATCACTCGATTCTAAATTTTCCATCACCATTTTAAAAAAATGAACAAATGTATTTTTTGATTCCTTCCTTACGTTGATGATTATTTTTGTTTTACATATCCCACCAGTAAGGAAGGAATATAAAATGAATATGTTTTGACTTTAATAAAGTATAAACATTACCGTACAATTTACGCGTAAAATAAATCCATCAAATAAAAATCTACTATTTTTTAAAAATATCTCAAAAAATATCTACCTTAGTTTTTTGAGATTTTTGGAAATAACTTTTCTGATATAAACGACATTTAAAGAAGATAGGAATAAAAACAGAATAGAATGAATACCATCATTGAAAAGCTAAATGAATTTACTCTTAATCTCAAAAGAGAAACACGTACGTTATGTTATAAAAAAAAAATGAAAAATATTACCCAAAAAAAATCTAACTGTAGAAATTTTTTTATTTATTTATTATTTATAATTATTTCTTTATTCTTTTTTATTTTTTTATTATATATATATATTCTTATTCTTATTATTATATTTATTTATATATATAAAAATATATATAAAGTATAAATAATAAGAATAAAAAAAAAAAAATTCTAAAAATAGAAAAAAAACAAACGTAGATATATTTTTGAAATATTTGTTAAAAATAATAAAATTTTATTTGATTAAAATTTTTTATACTTATTTTTTGTACGCCAATGTTTATACTTTTAGGTAAAACTAATCACTCGATTCTAAATTTTCCATCACCATTTTAAAAAAATGAAAAAATGTATTTTTGATTCCTTCCTTACGTTGATGATTATTTTTGTTTTACATATCCCACCAGTAAGGAAGGAATATAAAATGAATATGTTTTGACTTTAATAAAGTATAAACATTACCGTACAATTTACGCGTAAAATAAATCCATCAAATAAAAATCTACTATTTTTAAAAAATATCTCAAAAAATATCTACGTTAGTTTTTGAGATTTTTGAAATTCTTATTATTTATAACTTTTCTGATATAAACGACATTTAAAGAAGATAGGAATAAAAACAGAATAGAATGAATACCATCATTGAAAAGCTAAATGAATTTACTCTTAATCTCAAAAGAGAAACACGTACGTTATGTTGAAAAAAAATGAAAAATATTACCCAAAAAAAAATCTAACTGTAGAAATTTTTTTTTTATTTATTTATTATTTATAATTATTTCTTTATTCTTTTTATTTTTATTATATTATATATATTCTTATTCTTATTATTTATATTTATTTATATATATAAAAATATATATAAAGTATAAATAATAAGAATAAAAAGAAAAAAATTCTAAAAATCTCAAAAAACAAACGTAGATATATTTTTGAAATATTTGTTAAAAATAATAAAATTTTATTTGATTAAAATTTTTTTATACTTATTTTGTACGCCAATGTTTATACTTTTAGGTAAAACTAATCACTCGATTCTAAATTTTCCATCACCATTTTAAAAAAATGAACAAATGTATTTTTTGATTCCTTCCTTACGTTGATGATTATTTTTGTTTTACATATCCCACCAGTAAGGAAGGAATATAAAATGAATATGTTTTGACTTTAATAAAGTATAAACATTACCGTACAATTTACGCGTAAAATAAATCCATCAAATAAAAATCTACTATTTTTAAAAATATCTCAAAAAAATATCTACGTTTTTTTTTTGAGATTTTTTGAAATAACTTTTCTGATATAAACGACATTTAAAGAAGATAGGAATAAAAACAGAATAGAATGAATACCATCATTGAAAAGCTAAATGAATTTACTCTTAATCTCAAAAAAGAGAAACACGTACGTTATGTTGAAAAAAAAATGAAAAAATATTATAAAGTAAAAAAATCTAACTGTAGAAATTTTTTATTTATTTATTATTTATAATTATTTTTTTTATTTTTTATTTTTATTATATTATATATATTCTTATTCTTATTATTATATTTATTTATATATATAAAAATATATATAAAGTATAAATAATAAGAATAAAAAAAAAAAATTCTAAAAATCTCAAAAAACAAACGTAGATATATTTTTGAAATATTTGTTAAAAATAATAAAATTTTATTTGATTAAAATTTTTTATACTTTATTTTGTACGCCAATGTTTTATACTTTTAGGTAAAACTAATCACTCGATTCTAAATTTTCCATCACCATTTTAAAAAAATGAACAAATGTATTTTTTGATTCCTTCCTTACGTTGATGATTATTTTTGTTTTACATATCCCACCAGTAAGGAAGGAATATAAAAAAATGAATATGTTTTGACTTTAAAAAAAGTATAAACATTACCGTACAATTTACGCGTAAAATAAATCCATCAAATAAAAATCTACTATTTTTAAAAATATCTCAAAAAATATCTACGTTAGTTTTTTGAGATTTTTGGAAATAACTTTTCTGATATAAACGACATTTAAAGAAGATAGGAATAAAAACAGAATAGAATGAATACCATCATTGAAAAGCTAAATGAATTTACTCTTAATCTCAAAAAGAAACACGTACGTTATGTTGAAAAAAATGAAAAAAAATATTACCCAAAAAAAAATCTAACTGTAGAAATTTTTTTATTTATTTATTTATTATTTATAATTATTTCTTTATTCTTTTTATTTTTATTATATTATATATATTCTTATTCTTATTATTATATTTATTTATATATATAAAAATATATATAAAGTATAAATAATAAGAATAAGAAAAAAAATTCTAAAAATCTAAAAAAACAAACGTAGATATATTTTTGAAATATTTGTTAAAAATAATAAAATTTTATTTGATTAAAATTTTTTATACTTATTTTGTACGCCAATGTTTATACTTTTAGGTAAAACTAATCACTCGATTCTAAATTTTCCATCACCATTTTAAAAAAATGAACAAAAGTATTTTTTGATTCCTTCCTTACGTTGATGATTATTTTTGTTTTACATATCCCACCAGTAAGAAGGAATATAAAATGAATATGTTTTGACTTTAATAAAGTATAAACATTACCGTACAATTTACGCGTAAAATAAATCCATCAAATAAAAATCTACTATTTTTAAAAAATATCTACCTTAGTTTTTTGAGATTTTTGGAAATAACTTTTCTGATATAAACGACATTTAAAGAAGATAGGAATAAAAACAGAATAGAATGAATACCATCATTGAAAAGCTAAATGAATTTACTCTTAATCTCAAAAGAGAAACACGTACGTTATGTTGAAAAAAATGAAAAATATTAATTAAAAAAAATCTAACTGTAGAAATTTTTTTATTTATTTATTATTTATAATTATTTCTTTATTCTTTTTTATTTTTATTATATTATATATATTATTATTCTTATTATTATATTTATTTATATATATAAAAATATATATAAAGTATAAATAATAAGAATAAAAAGAAAAAAAATTCTAAAAATCTAAAAAAAAAACAAACGTAGATATATTTTTGAAATATTTGTTAAAAATAATAAAATTTTATTTGATTAAAATTTTTATACTTATTTTGTACGCCAATGTTTATACTTTTAGGTAAAACTAATCACTCGATTCTAAATTTTCCATCACCATTTTAAAAAAATGAACAAATGTATTTTTTGATTCCTTCCTTACGTTGATGATTATTTTTGTTTTACATATCCCACCAGTAAGGAAGGAATATAAAATGAATATGTTTTGACTTTAATAAAGTATAAACATTAACGTACAATTTACGCGTAAAATAAATCCATCAAATAAAAATCTACTATTTTTAAAAAATATCTCAAAAAAAATATCTACCGTTAGTTTTTTGAGATTTTGGAAATAACTTTTCTGATATAAACGACATTTAAAGAAGATAGGAATAAAAACAGAATAGAATGAATACCATCATTGAAAAGCTAAATGAATTTACTCTTAATCTCAAAAGAGAAACACGTACGTTATGTTGAAAAAAAATGAAAAATATTACCTAAAAAAAAAATCTAACTGTAGAAATTTTTTTATTTATTTATTATTTATAATTATTTCTTTATTCTTTTTATTTTTATTATATTATATATATTCTTATTCTTATTATTATATTTATTTATATATATAAAAATATATATAAAGTATAAATAATAAGAATAAGAAAAAAAAAAATTCTAAAAATCTCAAAAAACAAACGTAGATATATTTTTGAAATATTTGTTAAAAATAATAAAATTTTATTTGATTAAAATTTTTATACTTATTTTGTACGCCAATGTTTATACTTTTAGGTAAAACTAATCACTCGATTCTAAATTTTCCATCACCATTTTAAAAAAATGAACAAATGTATTTTTGATTCCTTCCTTACGTTGATGATTATTTTTGTTTTACATATCCCACCAGTAAGGAAGGAATATAAAATGAATATGTTTTGACTTTAATAAAGTATAAACATTACCGTACAATTTACGCGTAAAAAAATCCATCAAATAAAAATCTACTATTTTTAAAAATATCTCAAAAAATATCTACGTTAGTTTTTTGAGATTTTTGGAAATAACTTTTCTGATATAAACGACATTTAAAGAAGATAGGAATAAAAACAGAATAGAATGAATACCATCATTGAAAAGCTAAATGAATTTACTCTTAATCTCAAGAGAGAAACACGTACGTTATGTTAAAAAAAAAAAAATGAAAAAATATTTTAAAAAAAATCTAACTGTAGAAAAATTTTTTTTTTATTTATTATTTATAATTATTTCTTTATTTTTTTTATTTTTATTATATTATATATATTCTTATTATTATTATTATATTTATTTATATATATAAAAATATATATAAAGTATAAATAATAAGAATAAGAAGAAAAAAAAAATTCTAAAAATCTCAAAAAAACAAACGTAGATATATTTTTGAAATATTTGTTAAAAATAATAAAATTTTATTTGATTAAAATTTTTTATACTTATTTTGTACGCCAATGTTTATACTTTTAGGTAAAACTAATCACTCGATTCTAAATTTTCCATCACCATTTTAAAAAAAATGAACAAATGTTTTTTTTGATTCCTTCCTTACGTTGATGATTATTTTTGTTTTACATATCCCACCAGTAAGGAAGGAATATAAAATGAATATGTTTTGACTTTAATAAAGTATAAACATTACCATACAATTTACGCGTAAAATAAATCCATCAAATAAAAATCTACTATTTTTAAAAAATATCTCAAAAAATAAATCCTTAGTTTTTTCAAATGGAAATAACTTTTCTGATATAAACGACATTTTTTAAAAACAATAGAATGAATACCATCATTGAAAAAAAAAAATTTACTCTTAATTTTTTGAGTTATTTTGAAAAAAATGAAAAATATTACCCCAAAAAAAAATCTAACTGTAGAAATTTTTTTATTTATTTATTATTTATAATTATTTTCTTTATTCTTTTTATTTTTATTAATTATATATAGGATCTATATTCTTAAAATTTATTTAATATATAAAAATAATATAAAGTATAAATAATAAGAATAAAAGAAAAAAATAAAAAAAAACTAAATGAATTTATCTTTGAAATAATTAAAAATAATAAAATTTTATTTGATTAAAATTTTTATACGTTATTTTGAAAATGTTTATACTTTTAGGTAAAACTAAATATTCTAAATTTTCCATCACCATTTTAAAAAAATGAACAAATGTTTTTTTGATTTGTTAAAAATTTATTATTTATACTTTTAGGTAAAACTAATCACTCGATTCTAAATGATCACCATTTTAAAAAATTTTTTTATTTTTGTTTTACATATCTTTTAAGGAAGGAATATAAAATGAATATGTTTTACTTTAATAAAGTATATTATATATTAATGGGTAAAATAAATCCATCAAATAAAAATCTACTATTTTTAAAAATATCTCAAAAAATATCTACCTTAGTTTTTTGAGATTTTTGGAAATAACTTTTCTGATATAAAAATTTAAAGAAGATAAGAATAAAAACAGAATAGAATGAAAATCATTCTAAATGAATTTACTCTTAATCTCAAAAGAGAAACATACGTTTTTGAAAAAAATGAAAAATTTACCCCAAAAAAAATAACTGTAGAAATTTTTTTATTTATTTATTATTTTAATTATTTTTTATTCTTTTTTTTATTATTTATATATTATTATTTTTTATTATTTTATTTATATATATATGTTTATATAAAGTATAAATTTAAGAAGAAAAAAATTTAAAAATATAAAAACACAACGTAGATATATTTTTGAAATATTTGTTAAAAATAATAAAATTTTATTTGATTAAAATTTTTTATACTTATTTTTACGCCAATGTTTATACTTTTAGGTAAAACTAATCACTCGATTCTAAATTTTCCATCACCATTTTAAAAAAATGAACAAATGTATTTTTTGATTCCTTTTTACGTTGATGATTATTTTTGTTTTACATATCCCACCAGTAAGGAAGGAATATAAAATGAATATGTTTTGACTTTAATAAAGTATAAACATTACCGTACAATTTACGCGTAAAATAAATCCATCAAATAAAAATCTACTATTTTTAAAAATATCTCAAAAAATATCTACCTTAGTTTTTTGAGATTTTTGGAAATAACTTTTCTGATATAAACGACATTTAAAGAAGATAGGAATAAAAACAGAATAGAATGAATACCATCATTGAAAAGCTAAATGAATTTACTCTTAATCTCAAAAGAGAAACACGTACGTTATGTTGAAAAAAAAATGAAAAAATATTACCCAAAAGAAAATCTAACCGTAGAAATTTTTTTTATTTATTTATTATTTATAATTATTTCTTTATTCTTTTTATTTTTATTATATTATATATATTCTTATTCTTATTATTATATTTATATATATATATAAAAATATATATAAAGTATAAATAATAAGAATAAAAAGAAAAAAAAATTCTAAAAATCTCAAAAAAACAAACGTAGATATATTTTTGAAATATTTGTTAAAAATAATAAAATTTTATTTGATTAAAATTTTTTATACTTATTTTGTACGCCAATGTTTATACTTTTAGGTAAAACTAATCACTCGATTCTAAATTTTCCATCACCATTTTAAAAAAATGAACAAATGTATTTTTTGATTCCTTCCTTACGTTGATGATTATTTTTGTTTTACATATCCCACCAGTAAGGAAGGAATATAAAATGAATATGTTTTGACTTTAATAAAGTATAAACATTACCGTACAATTTACGCGTAAAATAAATCCATCAAATAAAAATCTACTATTTTTAAAAATATCTCAAAAAATATCTACCTTAGTTTTTGAGATTTTTGGAAATAACTTTTCTGATATAAACGACATTTAAAGAAGATAGGAATAAAAACAGAATAGAATGAATACCATCATTGAAAAGCTAAATGAATTTACTCTTAATCTCAAAAAAGAGAAACACGTACGTTATGTTGAAAAAAATGAAAAAATATTACCCCAAAAAAATCTAACTGTAGAAATTTTTTTATTTTTTATTTATTATTTATAATTATTTCTTTATTCTTTTTATTTTTATTATATTATATATATTCTTATTCTTATTATTATATTTATTTATATATATAAAAATATATATAAAGTATAAATAATAAGAATAAAAAAAAAAAAAATTCTAAAAATCTCAAAAAACAAACGTAGATATATTTTTGAAATATTTGTTAAAAATAATAAAATTTTATTTGATTAAAATTTTTTATACTTATTTTGTACGCCAATGTTTATACTTTTAGGTAAAACTAATCACTCGATTCTAAATTTTCCATCACCATTTTAAAAAAATGAACAAATGTATTTTTGATTCCTTCCTTACGTTGATGATTATTTTTGTTTTACATATCCCACCAGTAAGGAAGGAATATAAAATGAATATGTTTTGACTTTAATAAAGTATAAACATTACCGTACAATTTACGCGTAAAATAAATCCATCAAATAAAAATCTACTATTTTTAAAAAATATCTCAAAAAAATATCTACCTTAGTTTTTTGAGATTTTTGGAAATAACTTTTCTGATATAAACGACATTTAAAGAAGATAGGAATAAAAACAGAATAGAATGAATACCATCATTGAAAAGCTAAATGAATTTACTCTTAATCTCAAAAGAGAAACACGTACGTTATGTTGAAAAAAATGAAAAAATATTACCCAAAAAAAATCTAACTGTAGAAATTTTTTTATTTATTTATTATTTATAATTATTTCTTTATTCTTTTTATTTTTATTATATTATATATATTCTTATTCTTATTATTATATTTATTTATATATATAAAAATATATATAAAGTATAAATAATAAGAATAAAAAGAAAAAGAATTCTAAAAATCTCAAAAAACAAACGTAGATATATTTTTGAAATATTTGTTAAAAATAATAAAATTTTATTTGATTAAAATTTTTTATACTTATTTTGTACGCCAATGTTTATACTTTTAGGTAAAACTAATCACTCGATTCTAAATTTTCCATCACCATTTTAAAAAAAATGAACAAATGTATTTTTTGATTCCTTCCTTACGTTGATGATTATTTTTGTTTTACATATCCCACCAGTAAGGAAGGAATATAAAATGAATATGTTTTGACTTTAATAAAGTATAAACATTACCGTACAATTTACGCGTAAAATAAATCCATCAAATAAAAATCTACTATTTTTAAAAAATATCTCAAAAAAATATCTACCTTAGTTTTTTGAGATTTTTGGAAATAACTTTTCTGATATAAACGACATTTAAAGAAGATAGGAATAAAAACAGAATAGAATGAATACCATCATTGAAAAGCTAAATGAATTTACTCTTAATCTCAAAAGAGAAACACGTACGTTATGTTGAAAAAAAAAAAAATGAAAAATATTAATAAAAAAAAATCTAACTTTTTATATTTTGAGAAAGAATAGAATGAATACCATCATTATTAGCTAAATGAATTTTTTTTATTTATTTATTATTTATAATTATTTCTTTATTTTTTTTTTATTTTTATTATATTATATATATTCTTATTCTTATTATTATATTTATTTATATATATAAAAATATATATAAAGTATAAATAATAAGAATAAAAAGAAAAAAAATTCTAAAAATCTCAAAAAACAAACGTAGATATATTTTTGAAATATTTGTTAAAAATAATAAAATTTTATTTGATTAAAATTTTTTATACTTATTTTGTACGCCAATGTTTATACTTTTAGGTAAAACTAATCACTCGATTCTAAATTTTCCATCACCATTTTAAAAAAAAATGAACAAATGTATTTTTGATTCCTTCCTTACGTTGATGATTATTTTTGTTTTACATATCCCACCAGTAAGGAAGGAATATAAAATGAATATGTTTTGACTTTAATAAAGTATAAACATTACCGTACAATTTACGCGTAAAATAAATCCATCAAATAAAAATCTACTATCTCAAAAAAATATCTACGTTAGTTTTTTGAGATTTTTGGAAATAACTTTTCTGATATAAACGACATTTAAAGAAGATAGGAATAAAAACAGAATAGAATGAATACCATCATTGAAAAGCTAAATGAATTTACTCTTAATCTCAAAAGAGAAACACGTACGTTATGTTGAAAAAAAAATGAAAAATATTACCCCAAAAAATCTAACTGTAGAAATTTTTTTTTTATTTATTTATTATTTATAATTATTTCTTTATTCTTTTTATTTTTTATTATATTATATATATTCTTATTCTTATTATTATATTTATTTATATATATAAAAATATATATAAAGTATAAAAATAATAAGAAAAAGAAAAAAATTCTAAAAAATCAAAAAAACTAACGTAGATATATTTTTGAAATATTTGTTAAAAATAATAAAATTTTATTTGATTAAAATATTTTATACTTATTTTGTACGCCAATGTTTATACTTTTAGGTAAAACTAATCAATCGATTCTAAATTTTCCATCACCATTTTAAAAAAAATGAACAAATGTTTTTTTTTTTTCCTTCCTTACGTTGATGATTATTTTTGTTTTACATATCCCACCAGTAAGGAAGGAATATAAAATGAATATGTTTTGACTTTAATAAAGTATAAACATTACCGTACAATTTACGCGTAAAATAAATCCATCAAATAAAAATCTACTATTTTTAAAAATATCTAAAAAAAATATCTACCTTAGTTTTTTGAGATTTTTGGAAATAACTTTTCTGATATAAACGACATTTAAAGAAGATAGGAATAAAAACAGAATAGAATGAATACCATCATTGAAAAGCTAAATGAATTTACTCTTAATCTCAAAAGAGAAACACGTACGTTATGTTAAAAAAAATGAAAAATATTACCTAAATTGTTTAAAAAAAAAAATCTAACTGTAGAAATTTTTTTATTTATTTATTATTTATAATTATTTCTTTATTCTTTTTATTTTTTTTATATTATATATATTATTATTCTTATTATTATATTTATTTATATATATATATAAAAATATATATAAATATAAATATATAAATAATAAGAATAAAAAAAAAAAATTCTAAAAATCTCAAAAAAACAAACGTAGATATATTTTTGAAATATTTGTTAAAAATAATAAAATTTTATTTGATTAAAATTTTTATACTTATTTTGTACGCCAATGTTTATACTTTTAGGTAAAACTAATCACTCGATTCTAAATTTTCCATCACCATTTTAAAAAAATGAACAAATGTATTTTTGATTCCTTCCTTACGTTGATGATTATTTTTGTTTTACATATCCCACCAGTAAGGAAGGAATATAAAATGAATATGTTTTGACTTTAATAAAGTATAAACATTACCGTACAATTTACGCGTAAAATAAATCCATCAAATAAAAATCTACTATTTTTAAAAAAATATCTCAAAAAAATATCTACCTTAGTTTTTTGAGATTTTTGGAAATAACTTTTCTGATATAAACGACATTTAAAGAAGATAGGAATAAAAACAGAATAGAATGAATACCATCATTGAAAAGCTAAATGAATTTACTCTTAATCTCAAAAGAGAAACACGTACGTTATGTTGAAAAAATGAAAAATATTACCCAAAAAAATCTAACTGTAGAAATTTTTTTTATTTATTTATTTTTCTATAATTATTTCTTTATTCTTTTTATTTTTATTATATTATATATATTCTTATTCTTATTATTATATTTTTATATATATAAATATATATAAAGTATAAATAATAAGAATAAGAAGAAAAAGAATTCTAAAAATCTCAAAAAAACTAACGTAGATATATTTTTGAAATATTTGTTAAAAATAATAAAATTTTATTTGATTAAAATTTTTTATACTTATTTTGTACGCCAATGTTTATACTTTTAGGTAAAACTAATCACTCGATTCTAAATTTTCCATCACCATTTTAAAAAAAATGAACAAATGTATTTTTTGATTCCTTCCTTACGTTGATGATTATTTTTGTTTTACATATCCCACCAGTAAGGAAGGAATATAAAATGAATATGTTTTGACTTTAATAAAGTATAAACATTACCGTACAATTTACGCGTAAAATAAATCCATCAAATAAAAATCTACTATTTTTAAAAAATATCTCAAAAAAATATCTTTAGTTTTTTGAGATTTTTGAAATAACTTTTCTGATATAAACGACATTTAAAGAAGATAGGAATAAAAACAGAATAGAATGAATACCATCATTGAAAAGCTAAATGAATTTACTCTTAATCTCAAAAGAGAAACACGTACGTTATGTTGAAAAAAAAATGAAAAAATATTACCCAAAAAAAAATCTAACTGTAGAAATTTTTTTTTTTTTTTATTTATAATTATTATTTATAATTATTTCTTTATTTTTTTATTTTTATTTATTATATATTATTCTTATTCTTATTATTATATTTTTATATATATATAAAAATATATATAAAGTATAAATAATAAGAATAAGAAGAAAAAAATTCTAAAAATCTCAAAAACAAAAATAGATAAAATATATTTTTGAAATATTTGTTAAAAATAATAAAATTTTATTTGATTAAAAAATTTTTATACTTATTTTGTACGCCAATGTTTATACTTTTAGGTAAAACTAATCAATCGATTCTAAATTTTCCATCACCATTTTAAAAAAATGAACAAAAGTATTTTTTGATTCCTTCCTTACGTTGATGATTATTTTTGTTTTACATATCCCACCAGTAAGGAAGGAATATAAAATGAATATGTTTTGACTTAAATAAAGTATAAGAATAGAATGAATACCATCATTGAAAAGCTAAATGAATTTCTCTTAATCTCAAAAGAGAAACAAAACGTTATGTTGAAAAAAAATGAAAAATATTACCCTAAAAAAAAATCTAATAATTAGAAATTTTTTTCTTTATTTATTATTTATAATTATTTTTCTATAATTATTTCTTTATTCTTTTTATTTTTATTATATATTATATATATTCTTATTCTTATTATTATATTATATATATAAATATATATAAAGTATAAATAATAAGAATAAACATTATTTTTTACAAATTCTGTTTTGACTTTAATAAAATAAATCCATCAAATAAAAATCTACTATTTTTAAAAAATATCTACGTTAGTTTTTTGAGATTTTTGGAAATCAATTATACTAACATATCTAGATACAAGAGATTAATATATATATATATATATATATATATATATAATATATATAAAAAAGTGGATGATGATGAACTGAAATTATATTTCTTAGTCTATGAAAATGGCCAAAAAATAAGGACTTAAAAGAATCAGGAAAATTTGATGGACTAATATTTTTTTATAATAAAGTTATCAAATTTATTTAATTTTTATTTTTTTACTATTTGAGTAATAAAAATATCCTTAACACAAACTCATTCATCCATTCTTATTTTTAAAACTTGGTGACATTATTAAATAAATTTTTTGTTTTAAATAAAATATATATATATATATATATATTTACTTATATAAAGGAAATATTCCTTTTTATATATATATACATAAAAACACGATGAAAAGAAAAATGAAAATAATAATGATGTTAAAAATAATAAAAAAAAGATTTTCTTATAAAACGACCTTCTGTTCCTATTTTAAAAACTACTAGAGATTCTTTTATATTTTTCAATTTAGAAGTTGATGATTGTACTGGATTTTCGCCATTTTTAACAACGAAAGAACGTTATCGTACACCCGTCATACGTATGTTTGGAGTAAATAGTTTAGGAAATTCAGTATGTTGTCACGTTCATGGTTTTTATCCATATTTTTACGTTAACGTTCGAAAAAGTTTGATCTTCATCAAGTAAATAATTTTAAAATGACATTAAATGATAAAGTTTCTAATAAATTACGCTGTTTAAATGGATTAATTGCCAAATTTATCACGTCTGTGGAAATAGTATCTAAACAGAATTTATATGGTTATAATTTCAATAATGAAAAGACTAATTATTTTAAAATAACTGTATCATTACCCAAGATAATTCGTGATGTACAGCGCATTTTAATAGAAGAGAAAAGTGTTTTTATTTTAAAGATTATGAAAAGGTTCAATTTTATGAAGCCAATGTTGACTTTATACTAAGATTTATGATTGATACAAACATATTTGGTTGTTCTTGGATAGAATTACCACGAAGAAAATGGATCGTTAGAAATGAAAAATTAAAAGAAACAAAATGTCAAATTGAAATTGACGTTTTACAAAGTAATGTCTTGGGTCACGATCCCACTCAAACGCATTGGGCTAGTAGTATCGGACCTCTAACTACTCTTTCATTCGACATTGAATGCGCTGGTAGAAAAGGAATTTTTCCTACGCCAGATATTGATCCTATTATTCAAATAGGTAACGTTATTATAAAACACGGACAAAAAAATGATAATGATGATGATCAATATTCACATGTCATTTTTGTCTTGGGTGAATGTTCACCCATTGATAATGCTAAAATATATACTTTTCAATCCGAGAAAGAAATGTTGGAAACTTGGTCTCGTTTTGTTCAAAATGTAGTGGATCGATGTTATTACAGGATACAATATAAACAATTTTGATTTGACATATTTGGTGGAAAGAGCTAATCATTTAAATTCTAATCAATTTTATCTTAGTCGAATAGTGGGTTTAAAATCAACCGTTACTACAAAGACTTTTGAAAGTAAGCAAATAGGTAAAGCTATTAACAAAGTCATAAATATAGAAGGTAGATGTATATTGGATGTATTAAATGTTATTAAAAGAGATTATAAATTACGTTCTTACAGTTTAAATGCAGTTTCTCAACATTTTTTAAAAGAACAAAAGGATGATATTCATCACACACAAATATCAGTTTTACATCACAAGAACGCTCAAACGAGACGAAAATTGGCCGTGTATTGTTTAAAAGATGCGTTTTTACCTTTGAAATTAATAGATAAATTAATGTTATTTATCAATTCTATCGAAATGGCTCGCGTAACGGGAGTTCCTCTTTCTTTTATTCTTACGCGGGGTCAACAAATTAAAATCATTTCTCAACTTCTTAGAAAATGTTCAAAATATGGTGGTGGTGGTAATGATGATGATTTTATAATTCCTTCGTGCGAGGACCGAGAAAAGGGGAACGATTATCAAGGAGCTACTGTGATAGATCCAATAAAAGGATTTTATAACGATCCTATTACCACGCTAGATTTCTGCGCTTTATATCCTACAATTATTATGGCTCATAATCTATGCTATTCAACGTTGCTTAATAATAATAAGCATACAGCCTTATCGAGTGATAATTATACTAAAACACCATCAGGTAATTATTTCGTCAAACCTCATATACGTAAAGGCTTACTTCCTCAGATATTGGAAAATTTACTCTTAGCTCGGAAAAAGCTAAAAATGATTTGAAAAGGGAAACGGATCCGTTAAAAAGAAAGGTATTAGACGGTCGTCAATTAGCTTTAAAAATATCTGCAAATTCCGTTTATGGATTTACGGGTGCCCAAGTTGGTAAATTACCTTGCGTAGAAATTTCGCAAAGCGTTACGGCATTTGGACGAGAAATGATTATGTTTACCAAAAACATGATTGAAGAACAATATCCAAATGCTAAAGTTATTTATGGAGATACGGATTCAGTAATGATAAATTTTGGCGTAAAAACCGTTCAAGAAGCCATAATGTTGGGTCAGGAAGCGGCGGATAACGTTACGAAGCATTTTATTAATCCTATTAAATTAGACTTTGAAAAGGTTTATTGTCCATATTTACTTATCAATAAAAAACGTTACGCGGGTCTGTATTATACTCGACCAGATACTTTTGATAAAATTGATTGTAAAGGAATAGAAACAATTCGTAGAGATAATTGTCATCTCACCGCCAACTTAATAGCAGAAATTTTAAAAATAATTCTCATTGAACGAGATACGAAAAAAAAAGGCCGTTACACTCGTCAAACAAACCATTTCAGATTTACTTAATGACCGAATTGAGTTAAGTCAACTGATAATAACTAAAGAATTGACAAAAACTCAAAACGAATATAAAGCAAAACAAGCCCACGCTGAATTGGCCAATAAAATGGCCATTCGAGATTCTGGAACAGCGCCCACACTTGGAGATCGAGTTCCTTACGTTATTATATCAACAACAACAACATCTAAAAAAAAAATACCTTTATATCAAAAGGCTGAAAACCCCGATTTTGTTTTGAAAAATGGTCTTCAAATAGATTATGAATATTATTTATTAAATCAAATTAAAAATCCTCTATTACGGATATTTGATCCTATCCTTGGAAAGGACACTGAACAAATTTTATTACGAGGTGATCATATGATTATTATAAAAACGGGAAAAGAATTAAATGTTTTAAAAGTACGACTACAATGTACAAATTGTCAAAAATTTATTAATCAAAATAACAAAAATTTATTATGTATTCAATGTAGAAAAAATAATAAAAAATAGTATTATTATTCATTGCATAAAGGATTTTTTTATATATATGTATGTTATTATATATATATATTTTTTTTTTTTCTAACAATGGTGAAAAAAATTCATTTTAAACATTTAATATTTTTTATTTATTATACAAGATAATCTTTTCAACAATTTTTTCCTTTGATTTTTCTTTGTACTATTAACTCTTCTTTTCCTCCAACAAATCAGTTTTTAAAAGTTTATTATTCTCTTTTCTCAAAGCTTTACATTCCTCTAAAAGTTGGGACAAATCATTACATTCATTTAAAAGTTTGATAATTCTATTCTATTTGCTAGGGTGGGAGGTAACCATACTTTTGGACAAGTATTTACAGCGATCGTTGGTGATGATGTTCGTCCAAAGTCTAAACATTTTGATCCAGCAACTTCCCAAGATGATACCACCATATTTGTTTTCTCTGCAATATGAATTCAAAATGCGTACACATGTATATATAAATGTAAAATGAAAAATAATAAAAAAAAATAATAATAAATAATTATTACTTTTTATATTAATAAAATATTTTTATTTTATTTTTTTCATTACACTAAATAACCTTTTCTAGTAAAAAAAAATAATAATAAATAATTATTACTTTTTATATTAATAAAATATTTTTATTTTATTTTTTTTCATTTTTTGTTATTCAGTATCAAATTGATAGCTGAAAATTTTTTTATTATTATTAATAAAAAAATGTAGCTATTTTTATTTATTATTATTATTACATTAAATATTTTTTTATATTTTGTAGATATATATAATGTTAATAAACTTTTGTCAATATATATAAAAATAATTATATATATTAAATAATAATTTTATATTAAAAATTTTTTAAATTTTTGTCGTGTCAAGAATCATAATTTTTATTTTTAATATGTTTTTATATGAATAAAAATCATCAATAGATGACAAAGACAAAAAAATTATTTTTATTATTTTATATGAATTAATTCTGAATATGGAATATACACAACAATTTTCCCATCAAACAATTCGAGAATACACGGTGTATTAGATATCCTCTGCTGATCATCGTCGTATTTTTTTTATAGGATGAATGACTGAAAAATTATAATTTTTATATCTCTTAAATTCAAGATATCCCTTTCTCGTTGAATATTAAAATCAAAAAACTTTAAATGAGACTTTAACTTTAAAAATTCAATACCCTGTTGATTGGTTATAACAGACATGTCATTATTAGAAGAATAATGATATGTCATTTTTTAATTCATATATATTTATTTAGTCATGAAGAAATATATATATTTTTCATTTATTCTATATATATATATAATTTATATATATATGTTTTTATATAATAAAAATATTATATATATGTTTGTTTAATAAAATATATATATATATATATACGACTTAAAAAATGAACAGTTGTGTAAATTCTTCTACTATATTTCATTTCATTAGTGAACCTACAAGTAGTTTGAAAATTTATAAAACAGGGTTAGAAAAATATAAGCAATACAAAGTAAATTATGATAAAAAGAATCTAGTACTTTCATTGCCCGGGTTAATAAAAGTTTTTTATAAAAATAATAAAGAATTGTATAACGTGTCTTTTATTGATGTATTAAAAGTAATATTACCAGATGAAAATTATAAATTTTTAACATTTGAAAACTTTTTGCGCTTATATTATCAATCATATTTTTCACCTATATTATTTAAAAAAAATAATAAACCATTGAGGTTATATTAAGTCCTTTTCTATTATATATATATATATATATATATATATATATATATATATATATATATATATATATATATATATATATATATATATATATATTTTACTTTAATAAAAAAAATGGGAGTTCATTATTTGATAAATCACTTAAAAAGTTATTTTATTCCAATTTCTCTTTGTAATGATAATAATAATAATAATAATAAAATTTTAAAAAATGATAAATTGAATTTTATTGGAGTAGACAGTACACATTTTTTACATCAAACAGCAATAATAAAAATAATGATTATTTAGATTTTAATGCTGAAATATTGAGTGATGCCATTTTGCATTACGTTGCGCAAGTATGTAATTTTTTCAAGTTGAAGATGGTAGTAATATTACTTTTTTTGGCCGTTGATGGATACCCTCCGGTTTCAAAACATAAAGTGATCATTATAGATGATGAAAAAATATTTACAAATTAATTAATGTAGGCAAATTATTTAAAAATAGTTTTAAACTATTGGAGGAAAAAAAATGACACGAGATTTAAAAACATAAAATTTAATTTTGTAACAAATCTTGAATCTGATATTCAAGTACGTGGAGAAGGAGAAATTGAACTTTTAAATTTGCTAGAAATTTATCATCATCTACTAATAATAATGATGATGATGGTAAAAGTGTTATTATTTCTCTTGATTCTGATGTTTTAGCAATGATGACATTTTTTAAAAATTCAGAAATTATTCTCGTTACTCCTAATTTCAAAACAGGCATAGGACTTTTATACAACTTGGATAATTTATCTAATGACTTAAAATTAAATTATTATCAACTTATAAATTATGTTATTTTACATTTTATATTTTTGGAAGTGATTACAATTCTGAGTTATTATTAAATTATAATGATGAAACCAAAAATGTGATATATAAAGCTGTTACTGAATCATCAACTAAAATGAATTTTAATGACGTCTTACAAATTGCTAAATTATGTAATGATACTTTTAATGATAATGATGAAAAAAAAAATGTTTATTTTTTTATAGAAGCCCTTTGTGCTATAACTTATTACCTCTCTTTAGGTGAAAATAAAAATATTTTAAAATTTCCTTCTTATTTAAAAAAAAATAAATATAATTTAGCAATTTTAATTTTTATCCTTCATAAATAATTTGTCCTATACGGTCCTTTTTATTAATATCATATTTATTATTAGATAAATTATTTAATACAATATCACCATTTTTATCTCCGCCAATTACGATAATTGATGATTTTGAAGCTAAGCCAGATCGGCTAGCGTATCTAATATAATAATGCGAAGAAAAAGAGAGATGAGGAAATTTTATACCTGTAGAAATAGTAATAACATCATTTCCATTTATCGTCATGTTTTGAGGTGAAAAAACGTCCCAAGCAACAGACCCCTCGTCATTTTTTTTCGCCAATATTCAGTACCACCGTTGTTATTATCTTTATTATTATTATTTTGTTCATTATTATTATCATTTATTAAATATTTTAACAATCTAGCTATAGCTATAATATCACCCACTTTAACATTTTTTCTTTTGTTTTTGAAAAATTATACATTATTATTCCTATATTACCATGAATAATCTCTATCAATAATTCCTCCCAATACGTCTACATCTTGATCTTCGTCCGGTTTACTTTCTAGTTTGATGTAAAATTATTATTATTATTATAATTTAAATTAATATTCGTAAATATTAATCTTTTTCTAGGGTGGTATATTTACATTAATAGGACTAAATATTTCATAATAAAAATTTTCATAATTTTTTGTGGAGAAATTGCAGAGAAATTTAATTTTGTATATTCCATATTCCATTTTGTATATATATATATATATATATATATATATATATATATATATATATATATAAATTTTTAGATTAGTTTTTATTTTTATTTTATTTTAGAAAATTTTTATTAATAAAAACTTTTAATAATGAAAAAAATTTTAAATTGTATTTAAATTATTATTAAATTTCATTTTAAAAATTATTGTTTTTAGAGGATTGTATATATACTTTTATTATTATTAAATTTTATTTATATATATATATAAATAAAATATAATAAAATGGTAATGTCATTTTTGTTTAGCTTAAAAGGGTTGATAGTTGTCAATCTTGCATTAGTCTAGTTTAAACTTTGTCGTGGTATAATTTCTGTTGTAAAAAAATTTATTTAAAAAATGCCAACCCCAATAGAAAATGATTTATTTTTAACAGACGACGACGATGATGATGATGATGAGATGAAAGAAGATGATAATTTTAACGAACAAAAAATGGCTGAAGAATTGTTTACTGCCATCAATAATATTAGGATGGATAAAGAAAACGATGAAGGTTCCTGGAATCCAACAGAATTTGATGATTCTTTATTACCACAATCACAAATATCTTCCTCTTCTATTACAACAATACAACAACAACAACAACAACGACAGTTATCACCAGAAGAGGAAGACTTGTTACAAATAGCAGAATTGGCAAAAAAGGAGCGATAATACAACAACAACAACGATAGTTATCACCAGAAGAGGAAGACCTGTTACAAATAGCAGAATTGGCAAAAAAGGAGCGATAATACAACAACAACAAACAGTTATTGGCAGAATTGGCAGAAAAAGGAGCGATAATACAACAACAACTAACAGAATTGGCAAAAAAGGAGCGATAATACAACAACAACAACAGTTATCACCAGAATTACAACTAGTAAAATTGGCAGAAAAAGATGAAGATCTGTTACAACAACAGTTATCGGCAGAAAAAGAAGCGGTAATACAACAACAACAATTATCACCAAAATTACAACTAACAGAAAGGGAGGAAGATCTGTTACAACAACAGTTATCACAGAATTGGCAGAAAAAGAGAAAGATCTATTACAACAACAGTTATAGTAGTAGAGAAAGAAGAAGATCTGTTACAACAACAGTTATCACCAGAAAAAAAGGAAGATCTGTTATCACCAGAATTGGTAGAAAAAGAAGCGATAATACAACAACAACAATTATCATCAGAAAAAGAGGAAGAGTCAAGGATTGTAATGCAACAAATGTCTGATGAAGATTTAGTAATCGCAATCACAAAGAAACAATTCTCTGAGACAAACTGCAGCATTAATAATGAAGAATCAATAAAAAATTTACAAAACATTTATACACAAGTATCATCATATAGTGAGAAGGAAAGAAATGATGATAGCAGCAGTAATAGTGATAGCAGCAGTAGTAGTGATAGTAGTAGTAGTGATAGTAGTGATAGTGATGATGATTCATCTTATGATGATGACAAAAAACGTGTTGAAAAAGAAAAGAAAAAAATTTCAAGAGTTTATAGTGCTGATGATGGTGGTAGTGTTGTTGAAAAGAGAAAATTATCATCAATAGTTTATGATAGTGATGATGACATCGGTGTTGTTGAAAAAAAGAGAAAATTATCATCAACAGATGATGACATCGGTGTTGTTGAAAAAAAGAGAAAATTATCATCAACAGATGATGACATCGGTGTTGTTGAAAAAAAGAAAAAATTATCAGTTTATGATAAAAAGAAGAGAAAATTATCTTCTACTGATGATGATGATGATGATTTACACTTGTGTAACAACAGTAGTACTCATTCAGATCAAAGTTTGAAAAAAAGAAAAGAAAAATCTAGAGATGGTGAAAAGTTTCATAATGAAGAGAAAAATAACAACAGTAGCAGCAGTAATGGTATAAAGTTTAACATTAATATAAAAAATGATCATGATATTAAAGTGAATGACACTCTTCTAATCATTGAAAAAACAAAAAATGTTTCTTGTTCTTCACCGATAACTTCGATGTCTAGTAGTTTATGAAAATTCCCCAGTATGTCATAAACGCATTATAATAGAGTATAATTCAGACTATATTTATTCTGATGAATACGATAGTTTCAATCTATCCTTTTATGGACAAGATAATATAATTGAAGCAGTAATGAAAGACCAGTCTATACCAATACGTGTTGAAATGCATAATCGTATAAAAACCAAAGATTTACAATTGTATACGATTGTGCAAGATCTTTTGTGTAAATACAATATAGATACATTGGAATACCAAACTCGCAATGAAACATGGTTTAAAAATTATACGATGCCAACAAGTTTGTTTCCAAATACAAACAACAAAGTGATATAAATTGGAAAGACTTTTGTGCTGCTGAAAAAGGAACAACAACTGATGAAGTTAAAAGAGAATATGAAACAAATTTTAAAAAAATATTTTGGTAGTTTAAAACTAAAAGATATTTTAACAACTAATGGTATAGGAAAAGCAGATTATCATTTCATTTGTCAGAGTTTAGGCAACAACTTTCCTTTGTCTCCCAAACATAATGGAGATCGTGTTGTTTTTGAAAACTTTTTAAATTTATTCATTACTACAGAAGGCAAACATAAGAACAATAACAACAACAAATGATGATGATGATGATGATGATGGTTATCAACTCTCAATAAAATGTAAAAAAAGATGATGTGCGTCTGTTTTTGAGGAAAAATCTTTTGTTATTTTCTCAAAAGATGCATTGGTTAATGTTAAAAATTCCTCAAATTTAAATCTGTTATGTAAAGATGTCTTGAATAATTTATTCAAAATTATCAAGAAATGATAATAACAGAGGATCAGTTTCATGTTGCCATCTCAATTAATAATGATGATGACAATTATGATAATGATTATGATGATAAAGAAATTAAGAATAATATCGGTCAAAAAGAATTAATAATGAAATAAGATTAATAAATAATGATATAATATATATAATTGTACCATTTGTAAATAATTTAATTTACTTTTTGAAAAGGTATTATAATAAACATTATTCTAGTGTTGTAATTGAAAAAAAATGGAAGAAGAAAAAGAAGTTGTCATTGTTGTTGAATCTAATAGAAGATAAATAAGTTTATATATATATAATATATAGTAATGTATATATATAATAATAATATAATGTATATATATATAAAAAATTGTATATTTTTTTAAAAACATAAATGCAAAAAATATATCTGTAAAACAATATAAAAATAAAATAAAAATTTATTTTATCACATTTTAAGGCCTTACGTTTATTTTTTATTTTTATATATAAAAAAAACAAAATGGTAGTAATTGATACGTGTGGAGTATTTAATAATCAACACAGGCGATGGGACCTGTTCAATGGAGAAAGAGACGGTCATCCATTTTATTGTTTGGATTGTAATAAAAAAGATGTGACTGATAGTATATTAGAATTAATGTTGAAATTACATATAACTTTTAAATTACAAATTGAAAATGATAATTTTTCTCGGCTTTTTAATAAGTATAAGGAAATAAAATTTAATTTACTCTATCAAAAGGAAATCATCGATAATAAAGATATTAAAAATGAAGCAGATTTAGTGGATTATTTTCTAAGAAAAAAACTTATTTTGGGTGTAGGTTTTACCTTGACATCGTTATTTGAACCTAATCTTTCGCAAACATCTTTTATCATTCCTATTCTTAAAGAAGGGAAAATGTTGCAACTGTTAATCCACAAAAAAATCCTTAAAAAGGACGCAACCTGCGTTGATAGAGACGAATGGTTTTGTATACTTGGTTTCCTTTAAAATGTCTATTTTGTCAAGATTATCCGAGAGATTTATATCCTGGTAATTTTGTAATAAATCAAAATATATTGTATATGAAATCGTTTATTTGGGTAGATAAACGTAAAATTCACATTAGGAATATAAAAGAAAAAAGGTTATTAATAATGAAAATAAAAAAAAACAATGAGACAAACAATTTATTATGTATAATGAATCAACCATTTATTCATTGGCCTTTTTAGAAAATTAATACACAACAGTAATGGATAATAATGCCTTGAACAATACGGCTGTATACTCTATGGGTGATGTATTTATTTCCTTTATTGATATTTTAATCGCAAAAATTCAAAAAATAAATAGACAAAATGAAATTATAAATAAATTGAAACCATTTTATTATTATAGCAATAAAAGGAAAAATAATAATAATACAAGTTTTTCATCTTTGGACATAAATTTTCAAGATTTAATCAACATGTACAAGATTTGCAAAAAAAAAAAAAATGAAATCATTAATGGTGAAAATATAAAACTCAAGTCGGAAGAATCATTATTATTATTATCAAATAAAAAAATAATAATAATAATAATAATGATGATGATGATGATCCAGAAAAACAATTAATAAAGTTAATATTATAAAAAAATAAAGATTTATTAAATAACGTAAATTTGACTAAAAAAATAATTAAATGGTTTCATTTTCCTCGGGGACCTATAACTGAAATATCCCTTATTAATAACCTATCTCAAATGATTAAAATGGGTGAAACTGATATCGCCGTTTCTCAGACGAGTATACTAGATAAAGATTATATCAATTTTGGAAAACAAAAACAAGACGTACCGTCGATAATTGGAACTGGCAATTATTTAGATTTTCATAGAATTGGCCGATTTACTAAAAATTCTCCTACTAATTCTTATCACAACATTTGCAGAATAGCTTGCTCCATACAGAAAATGTTGACCAAAGACTCAAAAACTACAAAACCTAAATACATAAACAAAGATAATTTAGGTTTTGTAGATTTGATCGTAACGGCGGATACGCCTAAAAATTCTGGACTAGTATTAGAATCAGTAATCGATTGCTTCATTTCAAGACCGGGGGCGGTGATTAATGAGTACAACATGGACAAAATTTTATATAAATTATTTCCTAATGGATGTTGTAAAATTTCCCATCCTGAAAGGATTAAAAATTATTTACCAGACGATGAAAAATTTATTTATATATGTAGCAATCACGTTTTATATCGAATTATTCCACAAATTCCCGCTATATTAATGGAGCGACAATTACGATATCTTTACGATCAATTTTTGCATGATTTAAATTATTATAGAATGACTCAATACGCTTTAAAAATTCTTGTTCCATTTATTGAATTAACAGAAGAAAAAGAAAATAAATTTTGGGTTTGTACGAGTTTTAGTAAGAATTTTTACAAGTTGCACGTAGATGGATTATTTTATTCTCCTAAAGAATATTGTTTATTAATTAATAGTAATAAAAATAAAATACCAAACTTATTCGATCCTTCTCTCCGTTTGACGCCATTTCCCACACATTGCCATTTACCACGTATCGGTCACACGGCTTATACTGCCAAAAATTTTATCAGAACGCCCACAAATTATTTATCAATAGGAGAATTACATCAAAAATCTCAAACGGTTGCCTTTTATTCATCTAAATCTTATCCTACAGAATTGATTAATCAACCAGGATGGTTTCCTAAAATTTTAATCGCTGGGGGTGTTAATAATCAAGAGGATGGTATTACAGTTAGAAGGGGCGATTGATAATGGTAAATTTTCAGCCGTTTGCATTGAAACAGCTTCCATAAAACTCGTATATAATAATAATAATAATTTTGCTTCGTCGTGTATATCTTTTAAACCTTTGATAAAAAATCTGACATTTTACGTATAGGAATGCCCATAGGATTATTTGAAGTCACAAATAATAATAATAATAATAAAATAGTTTTTATATCTTAATAATGAAAATGGTTTTTATATCTTCAAGAATCATTCAAAATTACGATAGACATATTTTCTCCCGAATTGATTGTAAAAATTTTACAAGCGACAAAAAATGGCAATGAAAAGGAAATTATTATAAAAAACAAAAGAAACTATTAACTTTTTTCACGATGTTCCAAATAACTGGACTATATTTGTTTTTTGGATGGGTACTAAACAATAACAGAGGCAAGAAGAACAACAAATATTTAAAAAAAAAAGAAAAAAACATCTTTCTCTTTCTTCTCAAAGAAAACTCGGTAACTACAGATGTGAAAATATTAAATGTGATAACATTGAAAACGCTTCTTATTTTAAAATGTATTTATGTTACGCAACTCAGTTTATACCTTCCGTCGGTGATAAATTACAAACTACTACTACGAATAAAGGCGTCATTGTGGATATAATCTCGGATGAAAACATGCCCTTTGTCATTCATCCTCAAACAAAAAAGAATATTATACCGGATTTAATAATTAACCCATTTTATTTAAAAAGGCAAACGTTGGATAATATTTTAATTACGGGATTTAATTTAATAAATAAAAAAAGAATCCATATTTAAACAATTCTTTTCTTTTTTAACATTAATGATGCTATTCATTATATAGAACTGGGTAATGAATTAGTTACTGGTGATTTGATAAATCCCACGTCGGGTTTACCCTATATAAAACCTATTATTTTGTCTAAAAATAATAATAATAATAAATCAGTGGTAGATTATAAAAAGAAGGAACAATTAAATGAAAATGATGGATTTATTTACGTAATGAGAGAAAATCCCAATGATCCCTTTATACCTCACGAAATTGTCAAAGGAAGCATATATACCACTAGATATTTTATAGTAAATAATCACAAGGCGACTTTCATGATGCAATGTTCGCATCCTGATGAAATTGTAAGAATGGAATTTTCTGGAGGCCCCACTCGAGGTAAAAAGGAGGATTTGCTACGGGACTTCAAGAACAAATGGCTTTTAGTGGAATGGGTTTATGCGGTTTAATAGCGATATTAGTCAAATTAGATCCGAAACTTGTATTTACCTATTTGTAAAAATAATAAAAAGAAAAAATGATAATGAATTTATAGCTTGTTCAAATACTTTTAAACGAATACACGATGAATTTATTCAATCTAATATAGACGTTGAATTTGACGTTACAAATTATCAAAAATTTTCGTTGGTTAAATAATTATATTTAAAAAAAATATATATATACACTTTATTTAAAAATAAAAATCTGGGGGTGATACACACCTTTATCATAATAATTATATATATATATACACTCTAGCAACATATTTTATTTTAAAAATAAATTTTAATTCATCTTAAAATTTTCATTAAAAACTCTACGGGTGGTACACATCTTTATCCACATTTTTAATATTGATTCATCTTAAAAAAAATTTTCATTATAAAAAAAAACTAGGGGTTATACACATATTATTAAATTTTCAAATATTATTTTTTAATAAATTATTATTGTATTTTTTATAAAATATTATATATATATTTTAGCAACATTTTATTTTAAAAATAAATTTTAATTTTCATTATTAAAAAACTCTAATTTTTGTTATTTATATCTTTATAAAAAATAAAGATACATTTTAATATTGATTCATTAATCTAAAATTTTATTTTGATTTAAAAAAACTATGACATATTTTATTTTAAAAACTAATTAAAACATTTAAATATTATTTTTAATAAATTATTATTGTAGTTTTTATATTATATATCTAGTTTTATAAAACAATAATAAAACTTTATTATTATTATATATATCTTAGCGTTTTATTATATATACATAATATTTTTTTGTACTCTTTTATAAAATAAAAATAATTAATTTTTGTTTATTTATCTATATAAAAAATAAAAAAATATATATATATAAATAAATAATTAAGATATAATAATTCGTAGTAATATAATACTAATAATGACTTTGATTAATCTAAAAATTTTGTTTTTGATTTAAAATATTCAATAGAAAAAATATATGGTGATAAAATATTTTATTTTGGAAAACAATAATAATAATTTATTAATTTTAAAACATTTAAAAAATGTATATGCAACACCTTTAACATTAAAGTTTTTGGCTTTACAATTGAGGATGTACAAATTTATTTTGAAATAATTAAAGCTAAAAAAGTTTATCAACAAAATTTTCTAATTTATGTATTAACTATTTTTTTTTTTAATTATTATTATATATAATTTATAAAATCAACTATTTAGCGTTTATTCTTTGTTTTGGTCTTTAAGCTTTTATAACTAAAATGAAGTTATTTTACTTTTTAGGATATATATATATAGAAATATATAGCTTTGATCTTATAGGCTTTTCTCGGTATGGGTGTCGTCTTTATATATTTTATATATATATATCTATATATATATTCGCTCATTAAAAGTGAAAAATAATTGCGAGGGTTTATTTTTAGGCTTTTATTTTCAAGCAATGATCATGTTAATATATACTACAAGAACAGTTTATGAATACAAAATATTTTTTTTCATTTCAGAATTAATTTATAATGTAAAATTTTTAAGTTGGATTGATTAAAATGTGTATTTTATAGTTTTATGACATATATGACATTATAGAATTAGTAAATGTTGCTACTAATAATGATTAACATTTTTATAAATTTTGAATTTAGTCATTAATTTTCAGGACATTTTGTATTGAATTCATTTTATCATTAATATAGTTCCAAAAAACTTTGTAGAAAAAACAAAAATTTTTAATCTTTAATAATAAAATAAACAAGTCATTGTTTAATAGGTTTAAGTATTTTTCATATTCTGATAATAATATAAATAAAATTTTTGTTTACGTTTTTAATTTCTTTTGCGTTTTATCATTATCATTATTATTATTATCATAAACAAAAAAACATTTTATATGTTTATTTTTTCCTTTTGTTTCGTTTTTTTTTTTAATAATTAATTTAAATAATACTTTTTCCATTACTAAAATTAAAACAAATAGGTTCTTCTTGTATTTAGTCTTTTAATAAACGTTTCATGTCTTTATTGTAAAAATTTAATTTGGCGTTATTAACTATGTTTTAATTATTTTTAATAATACATCATTAACAATAAATTCATTTTTAATCTGTCACTAGCATTTATTAACACATTTTTATACGTCTTTGGATTTTCATATATTGTAAATTCATTATAATATGTTAATTCTTCATTAACACGTTGTTAATCCTTTCAGAAAAACCATCTGTGGTTATATATATATAGATAAAAAATATTTATTTTACCTTTTACATCTAAATTTTTTATATTTACAAGAAAATTATAAATTATTTTTTTCATCAAAGTAATATGAATAAAATAGTTTTTAAATTTTTACATTAAAAAATAAAAAAAATTATAAATTTACTTTTTAAATAATATTTTTAAAATGACAATTTTTTTATAAATTTTATTGTAAAAGTTGTAAAATTCATTGAAATACAAAAAAAAAATGTCAAAAAAATATTTTTTATAAAAAATTGTCAATCTTTATATATTTTTTTTTTATTTTTAATTCTAAAAACAAGAAAAAAATTATAAATTTACAATTTTTATAGATAAAAACTTGTAAATATTCATCAAAATATAAATAAAAATGTCAATAAAAATCTTTTTTATGAAAAATTTTCAACTTTTACTTTAAAAACAAGAAAAAATTTATAAATTTACATTTTTTATAAAAAAATAGATAAAAAAGATTTTTCTATTAAAATATGAATAAAAATTTAAAAATAACCATTTTTTAATAAAAAAGTTGTAAAATGAAAATTTTTATCAAAATATGAATAAACATAAAAAAAATGCTGTAAATTATATTTTTAATGAAAAAAAGTAAAAAACTAATGAAAATTGCAGAATTTGTGCATTTTTTGAAAAAATGTATTATTTTATATTTTTAGATGAAAAGTTGTAAAATGAAAATTTTTATCAAAATATTAATCAAAATGACAAAAACTTTTTGTAAAAAACTATTATTTATTGTTTTTATTAGTTTTTATTGTTAAAAATTAATAAAATTAGTTTTTTTGTAAAAAACTATTATTTATTGTTTTTTATTAGTTTTTAAAAAATTAAAAATTAATAAAATTATTTTTTTATAAAAAAACAGTGGTTTTTATTTATTTATTTTTATTAGTTTTTGTTGTTAAAAATTAATAAAAATTAAATTTTCTATTAAAACTGTTATTTATTGTTTTTTATTATTTTTATTGTTAAAAATTAATAAAAATTAGTTTTTATTAAAAAACTATTATTTATTAATTTTATTAGTTTTATTGTTAAATTAAAAATTAGTTTTTTTATTAAAAAAACTCAAAAATTTTCTAAAATATAAAAAGGTGTAAAATATTACATTTTATCGCATAAAATTAATACAATAAACAAAAATTTTAGTTTTAATGTTTTTGGTTGAAAAACTAGAAAAAAAACCCACGTATTATGGCAATATTAAGTACCGAGTTGGTTTTTATATGGGTTATAATATGAAAATTCTATAATATTATAATATTTTACATCATATTATTTTTGAAATCGAGAAATGATTGATCCGTGTTTAGTTTTGACGGAAGCGATATCAACGGTAGATGAAAGCAATTTTTTGAAAAAAGATAAAGGTTTATTTATTCCTATAAAAGAGGCAAAAGGAGGTATTATTTTTTCTTCTTTATTATTAATAACAACTTTTGTTGAATAATATAAAGCTTTATAGTCTCCAACTTGTTTTTTTGATGTCGGCCGTAAAGAATTGAAAAGGTATTAAATTTTTTTAGAAGAAGAATTATGATTATTATTAATATTATATTTAAAAAAAAATTGGAATGTCATAAATTTATATATTTTAAATATTCTAAAAATAAATTTTCGTGAAGGTTTTGACATTTTTTATTTTCAAATCCTTTTATTTCTTTAATAGTAATTTTATTTTTTTCTCGCAACAGACTACGCAATTTCAAAAAATAACACTTGGAGCATTATTCCCATCATAAATTATTGAACATTTTTAAAACAAGTTTTTGTTAAAACACCCAGCCTAGTTAACTTTAAATGTTTAAAATTTTTATTGATATTTTTTTAATTTATTATTCCTCTTTGTATCATTATTATATTTCCAATTATATGTCGTGGATGAAATTGTTTTAATTTTTTTTATAATAATTATTATTACCACCGTTTGGTGTTGATGTAGATTTTCCTAAATAAATATTATTAATGGCTGACGTAACATTTTTTTGGTTTTCAGAAGGAAAAATCCACTTTTCTTTAATAATTGGCATTGTTGCTGCTGCTACCGTTACTTTTTCTTTTCCTTGAAATGAATTACAGTATGGTGGTGGTGATGGTGGTGGTACGTGATAAGAAGGTGATGTCGGTGGTAAACAATCATCATTATTATCATCATCATTCTTTTTCTTGAAAGGAGGAGACAAGGGGGGTGATGGTGATGTTGGTATTGGTAATAATAATAATTCATTTTCCATTTCTTTTTTTTATTTATTAAAAAAATAATAATATCATCCAATCTATCTCTTCTTTTTATATATATATATAAAAAAAAAAATATATATATATATTTATTATTATTTATATATATATTTTATAATAAAAATCTTAAAAAAAAAAATAATTGAAATTTTTATTATAATATATAAAAAATATATATAAAAATTTAAAAGATTTATAAGAATAAATAAATAAATTTTTTTATATTTATATATATAATAACAATAATAAATATATAAATTTTATTGATAAAAACAAATGGATTCAATAAGAACTCGAATAAAAAATACATTAAAATGTAGAAATTTTATCTACATTACTGTAGAAGGAAATATAGGTATAGGAAAAACAACTTTATTAAACAAAATAAGGGATAAAATAAACATTTTGAATAAAGCAAACTTGCTATAATATCAAAATCAGTAGAAATATAGGAAAAAACAGACATGTTAAATTATATTATTCTGAACCATACAAATACGCTTTACCATTTCAAATAACAGCCTTTTGTACTACATTATTACCCATTAAAATCTTTAAAATTGTCTTTAAGTTATTCTTCTTCTCCCCAATAATTATTTTTGGCGAACGATCACCTCTTTCCTGTATAGAATGTTTTACCCCCTTGTTGATAGAACATGGTAAAATTAATATTAACAAAATGAAATTATATAAAAATTTGAAATTTGTAATCAAACATTACCTTATCTTTATCAGACATTATATTTTTTTAGGCCGGGTTAGAGCGTTACAGCACTGAAAGAATAAAAAATCTAAACCGACTCGGGGAACAATATATTACTCGAGAATATTTAGAAAAATTTGGAGAAAAATATAATCAAATGATTAAAAATTCTCCACCCACAACACTTGTTATAGAAAGAGGGAAACATAATAATAATGAAGATGATATAGAAAATATTTTACATGAATTACTCAATATTTTCTAAAAAAATTTTCTTGACAAATTTTAAAATAATAAATTATTTATTAATATACTATTATATATATATATATATATATATATATATATATATATCTATATATATATATATATATATATATATATATATAAATATATATATATATATATATATATATATATATAATGTTTTGTATTTTTTATTTATATATATGTAAAATAATAATAACAAAATATTTTGTTATATATATAAATTAAATATACATAAAATGAATACAACAAAAAAATGTAAACAAATTTCAATTGGTAAAAAAGACAATATTATAATAATAAAGAAAGAGAAGGAATTGATAAAAAAGAATGAAGAAACTGATAATAATAATTATAATAAAGATGATGATAAACCAAAAAAAAAATTTTAGACAAAAGAATAACCAAGAAGAATTATTATTATTATTAAAAAAGAAAAGAGAAAAGGGTAGGTTTGAAAGGGTTGTATCTTGTTTTAAATGTTGTGGGAGAGTGTCTATCATGTATTTTGTTTTGTTTTATTACTATTTTTAATTAAAAAGAAAAATTGAGTTGTGGGACATTTTATTTATAATAAAATAAAATAATTTAAAGAAATTTGATTATTTTTTTATTTATATAAAAAAATATAAAGAAAGATTATATGAGTAAAAATATATTTTTTTATCTAATCATCATCATCATCATCATCATCATCATCATCATCATCATCATAAATGACATCATCAGATGTGATACTGACCAAAAACCCATCCTCCTCTAGAGATTTTTGTATCTGATTCATTTATCACGTTTTTTTTTACTCGTTATGCAAAGTTTC
Source organism: Macrobrachium rosenbergii (assembly GCF_040412425.1). NCBI lineage: Eukaryota > Metazoa > Arthropoda > Malacostraca > Decapoda > Palaemonidae > Macrobrachium > Macrobrachium rosenbergii. Next base: position 10,010,770 of record NC_089762.1, on the reverse strand, counting down.
ATAAATTCAACAACGTTTCTACTGACAAAAATATTGCCACACCAATTTCTTTCCCAGTCACTGCCCCATGCACGTAAAATCAAAGTATATGCGAGATTCTCGATGATTTACGCGAGCAATCATACAAATTATATTTTGAAATCGCTTGGTGGTAGTATAGTCAATATAATAAATTCTATCTATTTCATTCAAATCAATTTTGAAATATTCTAATGTACATATATTCCTTCTTCATCCCATCATTGATATTTTTTCTAACCAATATATTTCTTCTTCTGGTAATGTACTTGAAACCAATCTTGTTTGATCACTATAGAGAAGGAGGTTATTTAGTATTCTTCCTATAGGGTTATATATCAAATATGTATGTAAATCTGTATTCACTGCTGGATCGATCTTTTAAAGTATCGATTCTGTAAAAATGACATTTTTCTTATGTATTATTTTTCACAACTACTGGTTCGACGATTGTGATTTTATTATATATATATATATATATTTATATATATTTTCTATATTTTTATATAAATTATTATTATTATTATTAAAATATATATATAAATAATTCATAAAATTTATTGTTTTTAATTATTTTTTTAAACCGCAAATCAAAACAATTTTTTGGATATCATACAGTATATATGTATAAATATATATATAAAAAAATATCATACTCTTCAGCTTTAACCAAACCAACCTTTTCACATAATGTTATATTTAATAATAGAAAAGAAAAATATAAAAGCCCCCAAAAAAAGACTTAAATTTTTTTGCAAAAAAAAAAAAAATATTTATAAAAGTAATTTTTTTAATATATAACCATTATTAATGTCATGTCTATAAAAGCAAATTGTTTTAGTGCTCTTCAGCTTTAACCAAATCAATCAACAATGTCACTTTCAACGAAAAATGAATACGAACATTTAAAACATCTTTTTGATAGTCCTTTATGTAAAGATGTAATGTTTAATGCTATTAGACCAATTTTATTTAAAAAAAGGAAATTAATGATGAAAATACATATTTAATAAGAAATAGATTTGAATTCTGGGATGGAATTATAAATGAAAAACTATTTAATAAAGAGATACAAGAAGAACCTCTCCATTTTATTTGTAAGTGTGGAAAAGAGTATTATTTTAAATTAATAATAATTATTCAAGAAAAACTGAAAACAAATGGAAATTTAAGGATGAAATGTTTTTTCATTTATGATAATAAAGATGTAAAGAAAACTGTAGTGAAGCATAAACAAAGAACAAAATATAAATCTCAAATTAACTATAATAATAATAATAATAATAATAATAATAATAATAATAATAATAATAATAATAATAATAATAATAATAATAATAATAAAACTTGTGGTAAAAAAGATGAAAAGAAATTGTTTTTTCATAAAGGCTACTATATAAAGTGTAATCATTATGCTAGAAAAAATTACATACAAACGAGGGGAATGAAAAAACTTCCAGAATATAATAATATATAAATAAAATATATATAGGCAGTAATTTTATCTTATGAGTTGACAATAAGTGGATGATAACTATAAAAAAGATAAGTATAAAAAAAATAATGATGATGATATTGAAAAAAAATGTACCAACTCAGATTTAAATTATATTAAAAATATTAATGATACAGTTTTAATAGTTGTTGTATCAATGGCAACAATATTATTTTTTTGATTTATGTATTAATTTTTATAAAATTATCTCTGTTGGGTGTAAATAAAATCCTTTTTTAAAATTATATGAGATTTGATTTATGTACCAATCTTTTTAAAAAATGGGGAGGGGTCCTTTTGTATATATTTTATTAGCTTATATAAACTATTTTTTATTTTTATTTATATATATATTTACCATTTAGATCATATGGGTTTAAAGACTAAATAATTTCATATTTCTTTTCATGGTATATTTTTATTAAATTAAAAATATATTTCACCTGGTTTACAGAAATTCAGAAAAAATGGATTTGTTGTGAATATTTTTTTAAATGTGTATATGATTCATTATATATATATATATATATATATATATATATATATTAACAATTTGTACTTATTTTAAAATTTAATGATATATTATTGTTAATCTGATAATTAATTTTAAATAATAATATATAACACTCAATTTCCAACCAATTTTTAAAATTTAAATTAACTTCAATTCCAATTAAAGCGGGAAATGTTGAGTTTTTAGGAAGATGGTCAAAAGGATAAAATTTTACATCATCATTATTATTACACTTTAATTTTAAGTTATTAAATATTTGTTTGTGGGGTTTATTCATCTCATCTCGAACAGATTGGGGCATATCATCAAGTTTTAAAAGTATACAAGGACTAGTAGACAATAATCCCCACTTTGCTTTTTCTTTATAGCAATATTGAGGCCATGTATTGTTAAATTTTTCATCACAATTAGTTTTATTTTTATTACAATAGTCAATAAATGGTTGTATTCTTTATTTTATTGCTTTTATATATTCTTTAATTTTAGCATGATGATGTACATCTACATATTAATTTATTCTTATCTAATTAGTATAACTATTTTAAATATGCCAAGTTTTTTTCATCATCATCATCAGTATAAAATTCTTCTTTTATTATTATTAACGTAGTATTGTCATATTCTTTTTTTTAAAGTAGTAATAGTATCATTATTGTAATTTTCTTCTGAAATATATTCTTTTGATGAAATTCTAGTAATAGTTTTATTTTCATCATCATCATTATATTCTTTTTCCATTTCTTTTGAAATTGTAATGGTAGTAATTTCTTCTGTTGTATCATATTCTTCTTTTAAAATATATTCTTTTGATGATGAAATTGTAGTATCATCATCATCATCCTCATTATATTCTTTTTCCGTTTCTTTTGAAATTGTAGTAGTAGTAGTAGTAATTTCATCATTCATTAGAATAATAGTAGTTTCATTTTCTATAAATTCTTTGAAATTCAGTTGTTGTGATAATATCATTTTTTCTGTCTTTTCAAATACAAGAGGATAAATAGTTGTAATGACGACAATTCTAATAATAATTATTATTATAGTGATAATAATAATACCTAGCAAAACAGCGCATATTCGTATTCTAGAAAATCTTTGTTAGTGTTGTTGTTGTTGTTCTTCTTCTTCTTCTGAAGGAATGAGCATTGTTCTTCCTTTTCCTCTCAATCATTGTGATATGCGCGTAATATAGCCATTTGTAGTTATTTACAGAAAAAACTAAATAAAAACTTATTTTAATATTTTAATAAATAAATAAATGAAATGTATTTATTATTTTAATATATTCTGTATATTATTATTATTAATAATAATATAATAAAAAAAATTATTATTTTATTTTTATTCATTACATTAAATAACTTTTTAAGGTTTTTTCCCCTCAAGTCGTCGTGGTGAACTTTACCCTCGATATATACATCAAAATGTACGTTCAAAAAAGAAGAAAAATATTGGTGAAACGATACTTTTTAGTTAGTTTCATTTTCGAGATTTTTCTAGTTGTAGATCTATTTTTTGAAAAGATATTAAAATGAAAAAAATAGTGTGTTTGTTCATGGTGTAGTCGAACGTTTTCTGTGTTGCATCACGTGGTGGCGGTGTGGGCCAGTGCTGGTTATTTATTCTCGTCTTGTTACAACAAAGTTTACAGTTGTTTCAAAGCCTCGTTGGAGATAAGAGCAGTTTAAAGATCCAGTTCTGACTCTGAATACTGATCGTCCCTCATGACCATTGATCTGGTGAGATCATTTGTTAGTATTCCTGAATTAGTCATATCTGTGACCATGCCTTCTTCATGTCTAGATCTAGGCAGATATCACCTCCATAGTAGCAGCATCTGTTCCTAATTCCACAATGCTTCCTCCAGTCTTGGCTCGCGACATCACCGCGCGCTGCAAAAGAGAGAGAGCAATAAGCGGGAATGATGATGTCAAGAAAAAGAATAGGCAGAGCTCAGAAGCTTTGATTCAAAACTAAAAAACGAGGCAATGAAGAAGAAGAAAAAGAAGAAGAAAATGTAGAACACCAAAGAAAGAAGTTGCGTCATGTGGTGATTGGACGTCAGCCACAATTAATAATTGACACACCACCAGCAGCCGTGGTAATAAGGTTTATTAATTCAGAACCGCAAATTCAACCCCAACAACCATCATCACAAGTCGATGCTGCTTCTCCAGGATCATTATTAAATGTTAACAAAGAAACACCTACAATACCACAGCTTCTTCGGGAACGGTCTTCTCTTTTCCATCAGCTTTTTCAGGACAAGAAAAAACTGGCGTCAGTTATCCAGCGTCTTGGTTTAAAATGATTTTTTATTAATTTAATAATAAACATTTTTTTAATTATTGACTTTACAGCCAAACCTGTAATACAAATTTGATTTTGTGTATTTTCTTGTAGAATAGTTGTTTTACTATAAATGTAAAATTATCTTCATGTAAAGTGAAACAATAAACAATTATATCAGATTTTTTAATGATAATTTACCTCATATAAAATAAATGGTGTATTTATTAATTATATATTATATATTATTATTATTATTATTATTATTATTATTATTATTATTATTATTATTATTATTATTATAAAAATATAATATGTAATAATAATAATAATAATAATAATAATAATAATAATAATAATAATAATAAAAATAATAAATAAATAAATAAACAGATAAATTATTTTCAATTGATTTCATTATAAAATAAAATCAAAGGATAAATAAATTCCCTCATAAATAAATGTTATTTTATTTTTTTAAAAATTACAACAAATGATAAAATATATATTTATTTTATTTTTCAAATTTTTAAAAAGAAACTTTCAAGTTTTTGCATTTGGAACTGCCCTCGGAAATTCGTAAGTCAATTACTTAAAGAAGTGCTGAAAGCTGCTAAAGAGTACCAAGAGAGCGTAAGTGTTACAGAATTAAACAAAAAACAAGAACAGGGCAACGTCACTAACGATGGAAACCGGGAACTAGATGAAGGTAACATTCATCAGGTAAGTGAGTTGAGACTCAGTATTTTGAGGGAGGAAGCAAAAATTAAAGAGTTAGAGTTAAAAAAGCGATGCAGTTACAAGCCGAAGAAAGGGCTAAAGAAAGGGGAACACGAGATTATCTTGCAGGAGGTGCGTAATAATAGTAATCATAAAAAATAGTAACGCAGGGAATCATTTTTAATTTGATGTCAGCATTGAAGTTGGTACCTTTGTTCAATGAGGAAGATGTCCTGAATTTTCACCTCTTTCGAGAGGATAGCTAAAAGCTGGTTTGGCCAAAGGACATGTGGACCACTATGATCCAGTGTCGTTTGAAAGGGAAAGCTCAACGTGTGTATAATACACTTAATGAAGATCTTTGTAATGATTATGACACAGTGAAAGCCATAATTCTTAAGGCCTATGATTTAGTCCCTGAGGCCTATAGGCAGAAATTTCGCAATTTTAAGAAAGAGCCCGGGATGACATTTGTAGAATTTGCGAGGCAGAAGGACCAGTTTTGTGAGGACTGGTTGAAGTCAAAGGACGTTGACAGTTTTTCTAAATTAAAGGAATTAATTTTAATAGAAGAATTTAAAAGGACTGTGACGAGGGAGTTAAAAATACATTTGGAGGAGTTAAAACTGGATTCCTTACAGGAGATAGCTATTGCGGCGGACGAGTACGCCCTCGCCCACAAGCAGGAAAAGGTAATTAGGGAAGTATCAGTAGACAATAGGAAATCTTTCAGTGGTAGCTGGTGGAGAAGGAATAACCAGAATAGACAACCCGAGTCTGACAAACCCAATTTTGACAGGAATATGAATAATAATAAGAACAATAGTAGTATTGATAGTAAAACTAGTAGTGTAAATAATGTTAATTCTCGTAGTTATGTTAATACTAGTAGGAACGTAGGTAACACTAAGGCTTCAGAGTTAGGGATAGTTTGTTACTGGTGCAGTAGGAGGTCATGTCGAGGCGCAATGTTTCTCAAGAAAGAAATATTTCGAAAGGAACCCGAAACCTGTCAGCGTTGTAACAGCGGATAAACCGCCTAGGGAAGACGAGGCTAAATGACTTAGATTTCGTAAATACATAACTGACGGAACTATTTTCACGGATGAGACTAAACAGATAGGGACAAAATTAAAGTATTGCGAGATACCGGGGCTGCTCAGTCATTAATTTTACGAGGGCTGTCCCGGATGGATATATTTATAAGAATAATGATTATCTTGTATTAGGTGGTTTCCCGAATACAGTGGATTCATACCCACTCGAAACTTTTTTCTTGACACTAAGTACTTTTCAGGTGTGTAAAATTGGCGGTTGTTGATAGTTTGCCAATTCTAAAATAGATTTAATTTTTGCTAACGATTTGTCCGTTAATGATGAATCTTGTATATTTCCAATTCTGTCTGTGGTCGAAGCAGGGGATGACCACTGTCCTATGAGTGATATTTTTAAACCTATCTCGGTAATAACGAGGTCAAAGGCAAAGGAGGTTGACCTGGCCGAGGTGGAGCTGGATTTGGATGTGATTGCTGGACATAATACTGACTTTGTGACAAATGATGTACTTAATTTTCGAGACGTGGAGTGGGATTCCAAGGCTTTTAGAAAAGCCCAAACTGTTGAATTTAATGAATTTATTAGTAGTGATGGTAATGATTTATCGAAGCCAGTATTCTGTAAAGAGAGAGGTTGCTTTACAGGGTTAGTAGGTCTGCTCATGCACCTGCTGACCAGGTAGAGGTTACCCGCCAGTTGGTAGTTCCTGGAAAATATAGGAACAAAATTTTGTTTTTAGCTCATGAAAATAATCTTGCAGGGCATTTTGGAGTAAGAAAAACGTTTCAGAAGGTTGCACAGCATTTTTATTGGCCCGGAATGCGCCGAGATGTAAAGCGTTATGTACTTTCTTGCGGTGTGTGTCAGCTGGTGGGAAGCCCAATCAAAAGATACCTAAAGCCCCACTCATTCCCATACCTTCAGTTGGGGAGCCTTTTATGGAAGTGGTGATTGATGTTGTGGGCCCTCTCCCGCGGACGCAAAATGAGTATTTGTTAACAATTGTGGATAGGATGACTCGCTTCCCGGAGGCTGTCCCCCTGAGGAGTATCCGGAGTGAAAAGATTGTCGATAATTTGGTTGGTTTCTTTACTAAGTTTGGCATACCTCGCACTTTGCAATCGGACTGTGGTACTAACTTTACAAGCAAATATTTCAAGAATAAAATGTATGAGTTGGGGATAAAACACATTACCTCTTCCCCATATCACCCTGAGAGTCAGGGCCAGGTGGAACGGTTCCACCAGACCCTGAAGTCTGTTTTAAAAAAGTTTTGTTTGGAGTCCGGAGGAGAATGGGATAAAGAAGTCCCTTATGCTTTATTCGCTATTCGTTCCGTTCAAACGAGGCTTTGGGGTACTCCCTTCGAGCTTGTTTTTGGGCATTGTGTGCACGGGCCTTTGGAAGTGGTACGTGAACATTTGGAGGGGAAACTCCGAGGTCAACATTCTTGATTATTTGTCAGGGCTTCAGGTAAAATTAAGAAAGGCCTGGGAGTTTGCTAAAGAGAATCTGGCAGAAAGCCAGGAGGTCATGAAAAATAGATACGATGTTGGTGCTAAAAGGGCGTTTAAACCTGGAGACAGGGTTTTAGTTCTGTTGCCCTTTCCAGGAAATCCTTTGAGGCACAGTTTTCAGGACCCTGGAAGGTTCTGAAGAAATATAATGATGTGAATTATTTGATAGAGACCCTGATAAAAGAAAGAAAACTCGAGTATGTCATATTAATATGCTCAAACCTTATATAAGTAGAGATGTAGAATTAGTTGAAAATGTAGACGTGGATCCCGTCACCTTAGTTAATGTAGAAGTAGACACAGAGGTAGATGCAGTAGAGTCAGTAGTTAGTAGTAAATTATCTGTTACCCCGATGCAATGAATAGCAATTCTGAAATTTTGAATAATCTACAAATTAAATTTCAGCACTTGGATCCCGACAGGTCTTCATCATTAATTAACCTGATTAATGAATATAGGAATATTTTTCAGGACACTCCAGGTAGAACTGCGGTTCTAGAACATGATGTCGATGTGGGGGATGCCAAACCTATTAAACAGTGCCCCTACCGACTTAATCCGGTAAAAAGAGACATAGTGAAAGAGGAAGTGCAATATATGTTAGAAAATGATTTAATTGAACCTAGCATTAGTCCGTGGAGTTCGCCTGTGGTGTTAGTTAAAAAAGAAGGCGGACAACACCGTCTGTGCTTCGATTACCGAAAGATAAATGCCGTTACTAGAACTGACTCCTTTCCTCTACCCAGGGTGGAAGACTGTATCGATCGTGTTAGGTCAGCCAAATTTTTGACGAAAATTGGATCTTTTGAAAGGCTATTGGCAGGTCGGTCTTTCACCCCGGCGAGACAGATTTCAGCCTTTGTGACAGGTGATGGCCTTTTCGAATGCAAGGTAATGCCTTTTGGAATGAAGAATTCGGCTGCCACCTTCCAAAGGTTAATGAATTACATAACGCAGAATTTGGAAGGTTGTGTTGTCTATATAGATGATCTTATTGTTTACAGTGATGATTGGAAGACGCATCTTAAGAGACTGAGAGCTTTGTTTGAGGTGTTGCGGAAGGCTGGCCTGGTGGTAAATCTGAAGAAAAGCGATTTTGCTCAGGCAAAGGTAATTTACCTCGGTCATGAGGTGGGCCTGGGTAAGATTGCTCCCAAAAGGCTAATGTGGAGGCAGTTGCAGATTTTCCAGCACCTCTTAATAAAAGGGGCGTTAGGCGTTTCCTTGGCATGGTCGGATATTATTGGCGATTCATTTGCAATTTTCCGACATAGCTAACCTCTTACAAACCTGTTAAAGAAAGGTGTAAAGTTTACTTGGTCTGATGAATGTCAGGGGCTTTCGAAAGATTGAAAGCCACCTTGATTAGTTACCCATTGTTACGCTCCCCAAATTTTAAATTGCCTTTCAGGTTAGGTACCGACGCCAGTGACTTGGGACTCGGTGCTGTTCTATTACAAGAGGATGATATTGGAACGTTACACCCCGTCGCCTACTTCTCCAAGAAACTGTCGCCAGCAGAAGAAAATATTCTACAATAGAAAAAGAAGATTTGTGTCTAATAAAGGCATTAGCCCATTTTAATGTTTATTTAAGTAATTCTAACTATCCTATTGTAGTTTATACAGACCACAACCCATTAGTCTTTATCCAACGTTTCAAAGATAAAAATATGCGAATTCTTAGGTGGAGTTTGACCCTCCAAGAGTATGATCTCGAAATACGGCATATATCAGGGAGGGATAATGTAGTTCCCGACGTTTTATCTAGGTCCTTTACAAAGGAATGAATTTTCTGCAATAATAACCATTCTTTGTTTTTCAGGTTTTCACTTCATTTGTTTCTCTGCTTAAAAAAAAAAATTTTTAGAAAATTTAAAGTAATTTTAGTTTCATTAGTAATTTGACTTTTTGCAAAAAAAAAAAAATATAAATTTTTTTCTCTTTGGTGGGGAGGTATTATGAA
>NC_089762.1:9981195-9993695 GCF_040412425.1 Macrobrachium rosenbergii | reverse complement strand
GTTATTGATCCCGTTATTCAAATAGGTAACGTTAATATAAAGCACGGACAAAAAAATGATGGTGATGATGATGATCAATATTCACGTGTTATTTTTGTCTTGGGTGAATGTTCACCCATTGATAATGCTAAAATATATACTTTTCAATCCGAGAAAGAAATGTTGGAAACTTGGTCTCGTTTTGTTCAAAATTTAGTGGATCCCAATGTTATTACTGGATACAATATAAACAATTTTGATTTTATATACTTGGTGGAAAGAGCTAATCATTTAAATTCTAATCAATTTTATCTCAGTCGAATAGTGGGTTTAAAATCAACCGTTACTACAAAGACTTTTGAAAGTAAGCAAATAGGTAAAGCTATTACCAAAGTCATAAATATAGAAAGTAGATGTATATTGGATGTATTAAATGTTATTAAAAGAGATTGTAAATTACGTTCTTACGGTTTAAATGCAGTTTCTCAACATTTTTTAAAAGAAAAAAAGGATGATATTCATAACACACAAATATCAGTTTTACATCACAAGAACGCTCAAACGAGACGAAAATTGGCCGTGTATTGTTTAAAAGATGCGTTTTTACCTTTGAAATTAATAGATAAATTAATGTTATTTATCAATTCTATCGAAATGGCTCGCGTAACAGGAGTTCATCTTTCTTTTATTCTCACGCGGGATCAACAAATTAAAATCATTTCTCAACTTCTTAGAAAATGTTCAAAATATGGTGGTGGTGGTGACGATGATGATGATGATTTTATAATTCCTTCGTGCAAGGAACGAGAAAAAGGGTAACGATTATCAAGGAGCTACGGTACTAGATCCAATAAAAGGATTTTATAACGATCCTATTACCACGCTAGATTTCTGCACTTTATATCCTACAATTATTATGGCTCATAATCTATGCTATTCAACGTTGCTTAATAATAATAATCATACAGCCTTATCGAGTGATAATTATACTAAAACACCATCGGGAAATTATTTCGTCAAACCTCATATACGTAAAGGTTTACTTCCTCAGATATTGGAAAATTTACTCTTAGCTCGGAAAAAAAGCTAAAAATTATTTGAAAAATGAGACAGATCCGTTAAAAAGAAAAGTATTAGACGGCCATCAATTGGCTTTAAAAATATCTGCAAATTCCGTTTATGGATTTATGGGTGCCCAAGTTGGCAAATTACCTTGCGTAGAAATTTCGCAAAGTGTTACGGCATTAGGACGAGAAATGATTATGTTTACCAAAAACAAGATTGAAGAAAAATATACAAATGCCAAAGTTATTTACAGAGATACGGATTCAGTAATGATAAATTTTGGCGTAAAAACCGTTCAAGAAGCCATAATGTTGGGTCAGGAAGCGGCGGATCACGTTATGAAGCATTTTATTAATACCATTAAATTAGACTTTGAAAAGTTTATTGCCCATATTTACTTATCAATAAAAAACGTTACGCGGGATTGAATTATACTCGACCAGATACTTTTGATAAAATTGATTGTAAAGGAATAGAAACAATTCGGAGAGATAATTGTCATCTCGCTGCCAACTTAATAGTAGAAATTTTAAAAATAATTCTCATTAAACGATATACGGAAAAGGCCGTTACACTACTCAAACAAACCATTTCAGATTTACTTAATGACCGAATTGAGCTAAGTCAACTGATAATAACTAAAGAATTGACAAAAACTCAAAAAGAATACAAAGTAAAACAAGCCCACGCAGAATTGGCCAATAAAATGGCCATTCGAGATTCTGGAACAGCGCCCACACTTGGGGATCGAGTTCTTTATGTTATTATATCAAAAACAATAACAACATCTAAAAAAATACCTTTATATCAAAAGGCTGAAAATCCCGATTTTGTTTTGAAAAATGGTCTTCAAATAGATTATGAATATTATTTATTAAATCAAATTAAAAATCCTCTATTACGGATATTCGATCCTATCCTTGGAAAAGACGCAGAACAAATTTTATTATGAGGTGATCATATGAGTATTACAAAAACTGGAAAATAATTAAATGTTTTAAAAGTACGACTACAATGTAAAAATTGCCAAAAATTTATTAATCAAAATAAAAAAAATTTGTTATGCATTCAATGTAGAAAAATTAAAAAATAGTATTATCCACTATATGAAAAATAATATATATATATATATATATATATATATATATATAATTATATATATAAAAATATATATTATATATTCATTGCATAAATATATATATATATTTTTAAAAATTTATTATATATTCACTGCATGAAGTTTTTTATAATAATAAGAAATATATGTATTTTTATTGTTTATTTTTCTCTAACAATGGTGAAAAAAATCATTTTTAAACGTATAATTTTTTTTTTTATTTGTTATACAAGATAATCTTTTCAACAATTTTTTTCCTTTGATTTTTCTTTGTACTATTAACTCCTCTTCTCTCCCCAACAATTTTTTCAACAAATCGATTTTTAAAAGTTCATTCTCCTTTCTCAAAGCTTTACATTCTTCTAAAAGTTGGGACAAATCATCACATTCATTTAAAAGTTTGAATAATTCTGATCTATTTACTAATGTGGGAGGTACCCATACTTGTGGACAAACGGCAGCGGCTATTGGTGATGTTCGTCCCAAGTCTAAACATTTTGACCCAGCAATTTTACAAGCTGATCCACTACCAGGCACTCTAACTAGTGACCGACCGATTGTAATGTTTTCAAAGGATGATACCACCATATTTGTGTTTTCTCTGCAATGTGAATTCAAAACACACACATATATACTTATATATATTATTTTATATATTTATTAATTTAATAATAATTATTTTTTTTATATCTAAAAATATTTTTATTTATTTTTATTCATTACACTAAATAACTTTTTTTTTTATTTTTTCATTTTCCGCCATTTTTGTTCTAGTAAAAAAGAAAAATTGAATTTATTCATCAGTTTGCATTAAATAACTTTTTTTTAGTATATTTTTCCGTTTTTTTTTTTTTGTTCTCGCGTCGAGAAAGAGGTGTTGAATGAAAGATGTGGCAACTTTTTTTTTTTATTCAGTATCAGTGTAACTAAAAAATTTGTTTTATTATTATATATAAGTGTAGCTAATTTTTTTTTACCATCACATTAAATAGTTTTTTTTTCATTGTGGGTGATGATATTAATTTTATTCATTTTACATTAAATAACTTTTTTTAGTAAATTTTTCGTCTTGTCAAGAATCATAATTTTTATTTTTAATAATATTTTTAATATGAATAAAAATCATCAATAGATAACAAAGAAATAAAAAATTATTTTATATGAATTAATTCTGAATATGGAATATACACAACAATTTTCCCATCAAACAATTCGAGAATACACAGTGTATTAGGTAAAGAAGATACCATCTGATCGTCGTATTTTTTTATAGGATGAATGAGTGAAAAATTCTAATTTTTATATCTCTTAAATTCAAGATATCCCTTTCTCATTGAATATTAAAACAAAAAAACTTTAATTGAGACTTTAACTTTAAAAATTCAATACCCTGTTGATTGGTTATAACCGACATGTCATTATTAGAAGAATAATGATATGTAAATTCATTATATTATTATATACGAAAAATATTTTTAGCCATGTAAATATATATATATATATATATATATATATATATATATATATATATATATATATATATATATATATATATATACATATATAAATATATATATATATATATATATATATATATATATATATATATATATATATATATATATATATATATATATATATATATATATATATATATATATATATATATATATATATATATACATATATTACCCTCGAGTATATCGTAAAAATTTGATAAATGTACGTTTCAGAAGAAGAAAAAATAATGGCGAAAAGTGAAACGATGGTTTCATTTTCGAGATTTTTCTAGTTGTGAATCTATTGAAAGGATATTAAAATGAAAAAATAGGCTCGTGAGCATGTTTGTTCATGGTATAGTCGAACGTTTTCTGTGTTGTTGTATCCCGTGGTGGTGTGGGCCGTGTTATTTATTCTCGTCTTGTTAACAAAGTTGCCTTTCTTCATGTCTAGATCTTCTGCAAGATATTTTATTTATATAGCAGAGATTTGTTCCTTATGAAATCTGCAACACTGCCTGGAAGTGGTCTCCAGTCTTGGTCTTGGCTCTTCCTCGACAGCGAGGAAAATAATAATACTAATAAAAATATCCCCATAGAAATGATGATGATGATGTCATCAAGAAGAATAATAGGCAAGAACACTTAGAACACCTCAGAAGAAGCTTTGATTCAAAAAACTAAAAACGAGGCAATGAAGAAGAAGAACCAACAAAACAGTCCCAAGAAAGAAGTTGCGTCAAGGTGAATCATTAAATGTTGAAAAATACCTACAATAACACAGCTTCTTCAGGAATTGTCTTCTCTCTACGGGCAGAGAATGCCCTCCTTGAAAAAAAGGTTGTCCCTCTTCCATCAGCTTTTTCGTGACAAGAAAAATTAGCGTCAGTTATCCAACGTCTTGATTTAAAATGATTTTTTATTAAAATTTTTTTATAATAATAAACATTTTTTTAATTGTCAACTTTAAACCAAACCTGTATGTAATACGAATTTGATTATGTATATATTTTTATTGAAACAATAAATAAACAATTATATTATATCAGTCAGATTTTTAATGATAATTTACCCTTTATAAATAAATGGTGTGTGTATTTATTAATTATATATTATTATTATTATATAAAAAATATATAATAATAATAATATAATAAAAATAATAAAAAAATATAATATATATATAATTAATAAAAATAATAAATAAATTATTTTTAATTGAATCAAAAGAATAAAATTTCCTCATAAATATAAATGTCATTTTATTTTTTTTTAAATTACAACAAATGATAAAATATATATATTTTTTTCAAATTTTAAAACGAAGAAGAAACCCTTAATCTCTATCTTTAAAGTTTCGTTGGAATTATCATCATCGTCGTCATCATTATTATTTTTACTAAACCAAGACCACATTTTTGTGCCGTTGAATTATCGTAAATAATTTTGATTATTTTCTCGTGTCTTTTTTTATTATCATGTTTTAAACTCTTTCCTCTCATCATCATTAGCATTTACATCCAAGTTAATAAAAATGACCTACTATTAGAATGATATATATAAAACAATACGTTGAATATTTCTACATCATCACTACTTATTTACCACACGCCAAGTTTTAATAAATTTTTATAACCAATGTATATACAAATAAAATCATTATTATTGCTACAATGAAAGTTATTTCTTTAATCGATTATGGTAAATGTCCATATTTATAAAAGGATTATGGAAATTAAAAACACTTCTTAAAACAAATTGGCCCTACTTTGTTTCAATTTTATCAATACTTCTTCATCATCATCATCATCATGAGATTTTTTAAAATGATTTTATCATTTATTTCTCTCAATATTACCAATAAATATTTTTACTATTGCACTCCCTTTTAATAAAATTATCGTATACAGATTGAAACTAATGTCCATGTTTTTTTGCAGCACAACATTATTAAATGTTGCTTGTTAGATGATGATGATGTTAAAAATGTTTTAAGTCTTTTAATACCTTATTAGTGAATTATTATCATCATTATTATTATTATTATTTTTGATTATCGCAATTTAACATGCGTTGTATAAACGATATATTATTTTCATTAATAAATGAAAAGTATGTTTTATTTGATCTTTTACTCTTTTTCCTTTGACAAATATTCTTTGACGGTTTTTTATATAATTGGACATTTTATTTTCAATAAAAATATTTCATCATTTGTCAGTTTATTAAAAATAATAAATTATTTTTCCAGATAACTACAAAGAAATGATATTTCCTTCTTTTTTCTTCTTTCACCAGTCATTATTGTCACACAAAATTTTAGCATTTTGGTTTACTATATGTTGTCAATTCTTCATCAGCTTTTTGTCATAAATTGAATGAATTTCTTCATTATTAGCATACCACAGCCACAGAGCGAACTAAAGGACGACTACTTCAAAATTATATTTTTTTCTTTCTCCAACCTTGAAAAGTTGAATTTTTTTCTAATATTATCATCATCCGCTGATACTTGAGGTAATGTAGTTGTAATGTTATTAATTTTAGAACTCATAAATTGATAACGTTAGATTTTACTTTAATCTGTCTAGTTTTACCTAAGGCCAAAAATTCAAAATTTGTTCGACAAAGTATACATCTTCAATAAAATTAAATTAGAATTTACTAAAATTTTATATAGAAAAGTTCTGATAAAGGGGGTTAGGGTTTATTTCACTCACCACTATAGAAAAAATTAAGCCCATCAACTGCATTTTTTAATCATCTGGCCATTTTCTATCCGACATTTTAAATGGTTAATATTACCAGTTAAACGTTGTATAGCGTTACACAAGAGTCGTGAAACCATCCTTCCAACGATGGGTGAACTGGCTTCGATAATACTCGTTTTTTTCATCAAATGAGAAACGTATTTTCAACATTATTCTCGCGTAATCTATATCTCCGTTGGGTATCACTGTAGTCCAATTATGTTTAGTAACCGATTCAACGCTACTCATTATTTTTATCATATTGTCTAAAATGGGAATAATAATCATCGGTGAATTATTATATTTAAACGCTGAGTATAAATCTCTCCTTCCTCCTTCATTATAAGAAGATTCCAAATATGTGGCCGCTGTCTCCCGGAGTTTCAAAAAATCATTCTAGATAAAAAATTGATATCATCTCTTTCTTCATCCTTTAACGCTTAGTTGAAGTTGATTAAAATTAATTTATATATTAACGCCCTTCTGCTCGCATCCCTTCGTTGAAACTGAATCCAATTCTTAGAATCAACCATTTTACGTTTAATACATTTTGAACTTAACCATTTTACTAACATCTCTTTTACGCGTTCCATGATGATTTAGTAGATACGCGATCGTTGTAAAACGCCCAAAATGATCTCATTGTATTTTTTATGATACTAGATCTACAAGTTCTTTTTTTAACATTTAAAATATATGTATTAAACCACAATAAAATCATTCGTAATTCTCTTTTGGGTAAACATTTTTTCAATCATTTGCAACCACTGTTTATTAAAAGCACTGTTATCAATCACATTATTATTTATATAATTCTTCATCATTTACACGCATCAATTCTTTTCTAATAAAAAATTTAAAAACACTTCCTTTTTGTGTATATTTTTTAATTTATTGGCAACATTTTTATCATTTCATTAAAACTGTTCGGTTATTACTAATGAAGTTGAGCAAAATCACATTTAAAGCTAATATTAACTTTTCTCATCTTGTTCTTCTTTATATATATTTCAAGCTT
This sequence comes from Macrobrachium rosenbergii, assembly GCF_040412425.1. Lineage (NCBI taxonomy): Eukaryota > Metazoa > Arthropoda > Malacostraca > Decapoda > Palaemonidae > Macrobrachium > Macrobrachium rosenbergii. Next base: position 9,986,267 of record NC_089762.1, on the reverse strand, counting down.
TGTATATTATCACGTTAAAATAAAATTAAAATTTTCACTATTTTCTGGTTAAGGTAAAAACTTCTTTTCCATTTATATCATAAATAGATTGTTTATCCGTATTTTGGGGAAATGCCGACAGTTAATGATGATGATAATCAACCATATTTATTAATAATATCTCGAAGCTTAACTGTCTCCATATTTCAAATTATCACACCAAGATAATCCACGGATATAAAAATATTTATTTGTAGAAGGCATATACATAAAATGGTAGATAGGGGTCCTTGATGTATTAAAGCCAAAGAAATGCGTTTAAATCATTAAGATTCATCATTATTATTTACAACAACAAACAAGCATTTATTTTACTATATATAATAGATATTGGCAATATTATAATCATTAGAAACTATCATTATGGCCTTTTGGAACATTTTATATCGTTGGAATATTTCCATAGATATTTCAGAGTTTTTCAGGTTTGTGGTTTTATTAATGCATGTTCAGAAATGACTATCTCTCCTATTGGAAGTGATAACGCGAAATGTTTATCTTCATCATCATCTTCATCATCGACATTATATTTTTTTATATTATGATGAAATGTATATATGTTGTTACGTGGTGGTTAAATCGATATCTTTTCCAATTAAGTATTTTTTGTTATTAAACTTTCCTTTTCTTAAAAGAGGTTCTGAATGATTAATATAACATTATCATCATTATTCTCTTATGATGATAATACGATGATGTAATTTTAGTCTTTTAAAGTTTTGTAAATATCTTCCTTGATTTATTATTATTTATTATCTTCATAGTAGAAGAATGTTTTTTCTTTATTTGATCGACCAATTTTAAAATCTGCAACGCTCATCATCAAACCCACGCCAAATTTTCCAAAAGAAAAGGTTGTTTTAAAATGACTATTTTACTGTATTGCTTTCGGGCTATATTCAAATTTAGCCATGAATGGGGCCACTAGAATTGCCTACAAAATCTTTAATTAATGGAAATGGTAACCATACATTAAACACTACTTTTTATCCGCATTACAAATATTCGCCTACAATCCTTCAAACTGATAAAGATTGCTTGCTGTAATTTTTTGAAAACAACGATCCAGCGTAACACTTTTTGTTTCTTTATTATTATTAGTAAAGGTTAAATGTTGTAATAACATATCACCCGATCTCTCATCACCAGAATGTTTATACGAACATCCGATTGATAATTTACTATAGTATAATGGCATGATCATCTGGTAAATTCCGCATGACTACTGTTGTCAAATACTTGGAATTAATAATGTTAGATAAAGTAAAAATAAATGCTTTTGTATCAACATTACACGTTAAAGACATTTGTCCTTCTCGGTATCATATAGAATTTACTATTATTATTCTGCAAAAATGTTGAATTTGATAATTTTTTTTTCAATGTTAATTCTCTAATGCTCTTCCACGGTTGTTTCCATTATACTTCCACATTCAAGGCTGCTCAAACATTTTCCATGTTTATGATTTTATTTTTATCAAGTACAAACATTTCATTTTTAAATATTTGTCCAAACTGTGCACTGTTGTTTGAATATAGCTGTAAGACATTTTTCTTTAAATCTTCGCTGATTTTATCAAAGATTATTGGGTCATGAATTAATATTACTGATGACCCATCATCACCACACTGTTGTTGTTCATCTTCTTGTCACAACGAGAATGAATATGAAACCAATCCAAGGCCATATACAACCATAACCATATATATATATATATATTACTTTATAAATGAGAATTATTATTATTATATTATATTTATTTATTTATTATAATAAAAAATAAAACATGAATAATAAAAATGAAAAAAATTATAGCAATATACAATGAAATATACAATTTATATAGTAAATTGAATCAATGTTTATGTTTAGTCTTTTATTATAAATAACTAATTATATATTACAAAAATATAACGAAAAATATAAATAAAAATATTTAAATAATAAAAAATTGATAATGATGTTGAATAGACCAATACCAAAACATATCGTGATAAAAGTAATAAAAAATAATAACAACAATACTAATTTATCAACAATATATAATTTCAAATTAACTGAAAAAGAATATTATAAATTAAGAGCATTTAAATTAATTTTAGAATACTTGTTAATCTATGACAAATGTCTAAAGTTGGCATTTAAAGAAATGGCGAATATTTTTATAATAACGCTGAAATGCAAAAATATATATCAAACTTTTATCTATTCTTTAGATTTAATTTATACAACGAAGAATGAAAAATCAATATTTTACGTATAATTTACAAGAAATTTAAAATGATTTATATTTTTAGAAAAATATATATATAACAACAACGCTAAATGCTAAAAATATATACCAAAAATTTTATTTATTTTTCTTTAGATTTTTAGTTTATATAAACGAAAAAGAATGAAAATTAAAATTCTTTTACTGATAATTATTTTTACAAGAAATTTTAAACGATTCATGTTTTAAAAAACTAATTAAAATAATAAAAATATAAAAAAATGAAAAAAAAATTATTTTCTAGGCCGAAAATTTTTTTGAAACTTTTTTTTTTTAATTTTTTTTTTGAGTAATAAAAAATATTGATTTTGGTACAATTTTTGGTCAATTTTAGGTGTAATTTTATGTAATTTTACAGTAATTTTATAGTAATTTTATTAACTTTTTAAAAATATTCAAAATATTACGGTTAAGAAAATAGATTTTAACAAAAATATTATGAATTTTCCAAAAATATTATGAATTTCCGAAAAATATTATGAATTTTTCAAAAATGTTATGAATTTTTTTTAAAAATATGATGCAAAAATATTATAACATTATAGCATTTTCCATATTATAACCCATATAAAAACTGAACTCGGGTACTTAATATTGCCATAATACGGTTTTTGTTGAGTTTTTCAACCAAAAAATGTAAAAAAACAAAAATTTTTGTTTTTTATACGAATTTTACGCGATAAAATGTAATATTTTACACTTTTTCTCATTTTAAATTTGAGCTTTTTTAATAAAAACTAATTTTTATTAATTTTTAACAATAAAACTAATAAAACAATAATAAATAATAGTTTTATCAAAAATTTTTTATTAATTTTTAACAATAAAACTAATAAAAACAATAACAATAGTTTTTAATAAAAACTAATTCTTATTAATTTAACATGAAAATCAATAAAAAACAATAAATAAAAGTTTTTTTAATGAAATAACTAATTTTTATTAATTTTAACAATAAAACTAATAAAACAATAACACAGTTTTTTACAAAATTTTTTTTTTTGTCATTTTTATTAACATTTGATTAGTAAATTTTCATTTTACAACTTTTCATCTAAAAAAATATAATACATTTTTCAAAAAATGCACAAATTTACAATTTAGTTTTTTTAATTTTTTCATTAAAAATATAATTACAGCATTTTTTTATATATGGTTCATATTTTGATAAAAATTGTCATTTACAACTTTTTTTATTAAAAATGGTTATTTAAAATTTTATTCATATTTAATAGAAAAATGTCATTTACCATTTTATATAAAAACGAATTTATAAATTTTTTCTTGTTTTAGAGTAAAGACAATTTTTCATAAAAAAAGATTTTATTGACATTTTTATTTATATTTGGATGAATATTTACAAGTTTTATCTATAAAATTAAATTTATAATTTTTTTCTTGTTTTTAGAATTAAAATAAAAAAATATATAAAGATTGACAATTTTTTATAAAAATATTTTTTGACATTTTTATTTCAATGAATTTTACAACTTTTACAATAAAATTCTATACAAAAAAAATTGTCATTTTAAAAATATTATTTAAAAAAGAGTAAATTTATAATTTTTTTTTATTTTTTTAATGTAAAAATTTAAAAAAATATTTCTATTCATATTACTTTGATGAAAAAATAATTTATAATTTTTTCTTGTTTTAAACATAAAAAATATCTACAAAAGATGTATAATAAGTAAAATAAATATTTTTTATCTATATATATATAACTACAGATTGTTTTTCTAAAAGGATTAAGTGTTAATGAAATCAACATAATGTCTATGTAATGAATTTACAGGGTGGATATAAGAAAATCCAAAGACGAACTACAAAATGTGTTAATAAAACTAGTGTACCACTTACATTAAACCTGAATTTATAGTTAATGATGTATTATTAAGAAATGACTTAAAGGTGGTGGTTATAGTATAATAATTAACGCCAAATTAAATTTTTACAATAAAGACATGAAATTAAAGAAAAATTATTAAAAGATGAAGTACAAGAAGAACCTATTTGTTTTGAATTTAATAATGGAAAAAGTATTGTATTAAATTATATTCAAAAAAATCTGGAAAAAATAAACATATAAAATGTTTTTTTGTTTATGATAATAACAGACTTAAACGTAGACCAAAAACAATGACCTGTGGTGGTACGAAATATTTCTTATCAGAAGATGAAAAAAATTTTTGTTTTTTCTATAAAGGCTATTTTGAGTGTGATTTTTCTTACTACATTAATGATAAAAATAATACAAGACAAACGAGATCAAAGAAATGTCCTGAAATATTAATGACTAAAATGTTAGGAAAATTTAATAAAAGATATAATCAATATTAGTAGCAATATAATAATAATATATATAATAAATAAAAGTAAAATATATTCATTTATATTATTATTCACACAAGCCTTTTAAATTAAAAAATTTATTTTTTAAATAGAATAAATATAAAATATTATTATTATTATTTTATTATATATATATATATATATATTATTATATAATATTATAATATATATATATATATATATATATTATATAGCATATATATATATATATATATATATATATATATATATATATATATATATATATATATATATATATATTATATATATATATATATATATATATATATATATATATATATATATATATATATATATATATATATACATATATATATATATATATATATATATTATATACATATATATATATATACATATATTATATAATAAATAATAATTTATAAA
>NC_089762.1:9956195-9978695 GCF_040412425.1 Macrobrachium rosenbergii | reverse complement strand
CAATAAAATACCTAGTGGCATATAGATTCCCTCAATACCCTCTGTGAGGCATAAAGGGACCACAGATTTTTCCTCACACGAAATAAATCCATCATTTTCATTTAATTGTTCTTTCTTTTATAATCTACTGCTGATTCATTATTATTAGACAAAATAATAGGTTTTATATAGGTAAAACCCTGACGGGATTTATCAAATCACCAGTAACTAATTCAACATCAGCCTCATATAATGAATAGCATCATTAATGTTAAAAGAAAAGAATTGTTTAAATATGGATTCTTTTTTTATTCGCTAAATTAAATCCTGTAATTAAAATATTATCCAACGTTTGCCTTTTAAATAAAATACAAATATTAAATCTGGTATAATATTCTTTTGTTTGAGGAAGAATGACAAAGGGCAGGTTTTCATCCGGAGATTATATCCAATGACGCTTTATTCAGAGGTAGTTTGTAATTTATCACCGACTTAAAGGTATAAACTGAGTTGCGTAACATAAATACATTTGTAATATAAGTATTAATACCATTATATTTTATCATAGTTGTTTCGAGAGTAGTGAAACATACTTGTACATTGTTGTCTTTTTATTTTGTTGTTATTAAAATGTCCAAAAAAATAAATATGAACATCTAGTTATTTGGAACAACTTGCATAATAAAGTTTCTTCGTTTTTATAATAATTTCCTTTTCATTACCATTTTTGTCGTTTGTAAATTTTTACAATCAAATTGTGAGAAATATTTCTATCGTACTTTAATGATTCTGAAGATATGAAACTATTTTCATTTTTATTATTATTATTTAGACTTCAAATAATCCTATGGGCATTCCTATAATGTGAAATGTCAGATTTTTTTATCAAAGGTTTAAAAGATATACACGACGGCAAAAATTATTATTATTATTATATACTAGTTTTATGGAAGCTACCAGACGAACGGCCGAAAATTTACCATTATCAATCGCCCCTTCTAACTGTAATACCATCCTCTTGATTATTAAAACCCCAGCGATTAAAATTTTTGGAAACCATCCTGGCTGGGGATTAATCACCCTGTAGGATAAGATTTAGATGAATAAAAGGCCACCGCTTGAGATTTTTGTAATTTCTCCTATTGATAAAGAATTTGTGCTCCGATAAAATTTTTGCGTATAAGCTATGCGGACCGATAATGTGGAAACACAATGTGTGGGAAATGGTGTCAAACGGAGAGAAGGACCGAATAAGTTTGGTATTTTATTTTTATTATTATTAATTAATAAACAATATTCTCAGGTGTAACAAAAATAACCCATCTATCGCAACTTGTAAAAATTCTTACTAAAATCCGTGATAAAACCCAAAATTTATTTTCTTTTCCGTTAATTCAATAAATGGAATGAGAATGTTTAAGGCATTGAGTCATCTTATAATACCAAATCATGCAAAATTGACTAAGATATCGGGAGTTGTCGTCCGCTAATATAACGGGAATTTGGGGAATAATTCGATATAAAACATGATTGGATACATATATAAATAAATTTTTCATCGTCTGGTAAATAATTTTTAATCTTTCTGTGATGGAAATTTTTACAAACATCCATTAGGAATAATTTATATAAAATTTTGTCCATGTTGTTGTTGTATCATTAATCACCGCTCCCGGGTTCGAAATGAAGCAGTCGACACGGATTCTAATATTAGTCCAGGAATTTTTAGGCGATCCGCGTTAACAAATCTATAAAACCTAAATTATCTTTGTTTATGCATTTGTGTTTTGTAGTTTTTTGAGTCTTTTGGTCAACATTTTCATATGTTATTCCGCAAATATTGTGATAAGAATTAGTAGGCTACATTTAGTAAATCGACCAATTCTATGAAAATCTAAATAATTGCTAGTTCCAATTATCGACGGTATTTTGTTTTTGTCTGTCAAAATTAATGTAGTCTTTATCTAGTATACTACCTGAGAAATGGTAATATCAGTTTCACTCCATTTTAATAATTTGAGATAGGTTATTAATAAGGGATATTTCAGTTATAGGTCCTCGAGAAATCCATTTAATTATTTTTTAGTCAAATCTACGTTATTTAATAAATCTTTATTTTTTGATAATATTAACTTAATTAATTCTCTCTTTCTTGGATCATCATCATCATCATCACTATTATTATTATTATTATTATTTTTATTTGATGATGAATCTTCTGATTTAAGTTTATATTTTCACCATTAATGATTTCATATTTTTTTCGTTTACAATCTTGTACATGTTGATTAAATCTTGGAAAATTTATGTCCAAAGATAAAAAAAACTTTGTATTATTATTTTTCTTTATTGCTATAATAATAAAATGGTTTCAATTTATTTATAATTTCATTTTGTTTATTTATTTTTTGAATTTTTATGATTAAAATTATCACTAAAGGAAATAAACACGTCACCCATATACTGTAACTATCGTATTGTTCAAAGCATTATTATCCATTACTGTTGTGTAATAATTTTCTAAAAAGGCCAATGAATGGTTGATTCATTATACATAATAAAATTGTTTGTCTCGTTGTTGTTTTTTTCATTATTATTAACCTTTTCTTCTTTTATATTTCTAATGTGAATTCTTTGTTTATCTACCCAGATAAACGATTTCATATACAATATATTTTGGATTTATTACAAAATTACCAGGATATAAATCTCTGATAATCTTGACAAAATAGACATTTTAAAGGAAAACCAAGTATACTAAAACCATTGCCTTCATCAACGCAGGTTGCGTCCCTTTTTCTAAGGATTTTTTGTGGATTAATAGTTGCCACATTTTCCTTCTTTAAGAATAGGAATGATAAAAGTATGCTTAGAAAGATTTGGTTCAAATAATGATGTCAAGGTAAACCTACACCTAAAATAAGTTTTTTCTAGAAAATAATCCAATTAAATCTGTTTCATTTTTTAATATCTTTTATTATTATTAATGATTTCTTTGATAAAGTAAATTAAATTTTATTTTATACTTATTAAAAAGCCGAGAAAAATTATCATTTTCAATTTGTAATTTAAAAGTTATATGTAACTTCAACATTAATTCTAATATACTATCATTCACATCTTTTTTTATTACAACTAAAACAATAAATGGATGACCGCTCTCTCTTCTCCATTGAATAGGTCCCATTGCTCAAAGGATTATTAAATACTCCAATGGGTATCTATTAATAAACATTTGTTTTTTATATATAAAATAAAAATAAACGAAGATCTTATTAAAATGTGATAAAATAAATTTTTTTTTAATTTTATTATTTTATTTATATTGTTTGCTGCATATATTTTTACATTTATGTTTTTAAAAATATGTACTTATATACATTATATTATTATATATATACATTACTATATATTATATATATATATAAACTTATTTATCTTCATTAGATTCAACAACAATGACAACTTCTTTTTCTTCTTCCATTTTTTTTCAATTACAACACTAGAGTAATGTTTATTATAATACCTTTTCAAAAAGTAAATTAAATTATTTACAAATGGTACAATTATATATATTATATCATTATTTATTAATCTTATTTCATTATTAATTTCTTTTTGACCGATATTATTCTTAATTTCTTTATCATCATAATCATTATCATAATTGTTATCATCATTATTAATTGATGGTACATGAAACTGATCCTGTTATTATCATTTCTTTGAGATAATTTTGAATAAATTATTCAAGACATCTTTACATAACAGATTTTAAATTTGAGGAATTTTTAACATTAACTAATGCATCTTTGAGAAAATAACAAAAGATTTTTCCTCAAAACAGATACATATCATCTTTTTACATTTTATTGAGAGTTGATAACCATCATCATCATCATCATCATCATTTGTTGTTGTTATTGTTCTTATGTTTGCCTTCTGTGTAGTAATGAATAAAATTTCTTAAAAGTTTTCAAAAACAACACGATCTCCATTATGTTTGGGAGACAAAGGAAAGTTGTTGCCTAAACTCTGACAAATGAAATGATAATCTGCTTTTCCTATACCATTAGTTGTTAAAATATCTTTTAGTTTTAAACTACCAAAATATTTTTTAAAATTTGTTTCATATTCTTTAACTTCATCAGTTGTTGTTCCTTTCAGCAGCACAAAGTCTTTCCAATTTATATCACTTTGTTGTTTGTATTTAAACAAACTTGTTGGCATCGATAATTTTTTTGTAAACTATGTTTCATTACGAGTTTGGTATTCCAATGTATCTATATTGCTGTATTTACACCAAAGATCTTGCACCAATCGTGATACAATTGCGAAATCTTTAGTTTTATACGATTATGCATTTCAACACGACAGTATAGACTGGTCTTTTCATTACCGTTTAATTATATCTTCTTGTCCATAAAAGATAGATTGAACCATCGTGATTCATCAGAATAAATAGTCTGAATTATACTTATTATAATGCTTATGACATACTGGGGAATTTTCTATAAACTTAGACACCGAAGTTATCGGTGAAGAACAAGAAATATTTTGTTTTTCAATGATTGTAGAGTGTCATTCACTTTAATATCATGATCATTTTATATTAATGTTAAACTTTATACCATTACTGCTACTGTTGTTATTTTTCTCTTCATTATGAAACTTTTCACCATCTCTAGATTTTTCTTTCTTTTCAAACTTGATCTGAATGGAGTACTACTGTTGTTACACAAGTGTAAATTATCATCAGTAGAAGATAATTTTCTTCTTTTTATCATAAACTGATAATTTTTCTTTTTTCAACAACACCAATGCTCATCACCATTATCATAAACTGTTGATGATAATTTTTTCTTTTCAACAACACCGGCGTCATCATCTGTTGATGATAAATTTCTTTTTCAACAACACTGATGTCATAAACTGTTGATGATAATTTTCTTCTTTCAATTAACACGATGTCATCACCATTATCATAAACCGTTGATGATAATTTTCTCTTCTTCATCAACATCGATGTCATCATCACTATCATAAACTATTGATGATAATTTTCTTTTCAACAACACTACCACCATCATCAGCACTATAAACCTTGAAATTTTTTCTTTCTTTTTCAACACGTTTTTTGTCATCATCATACATGAATCATCATCACTATCACTACTATCACTAATACTACTACTACTATCACTACTACTGCTGCTATCACTATTACTGCTGCTATCATCATTTCTTTCCTTCTCACTATGATGATACTTGTGTATAAATGTTTTGTAAATTTTATTGATTCTTCATTATTAATGCTGCAGTTTGTCTCAGAGAATTGTTTTGTGATTGCTGATTACTAACTTCATCAGACATTTGTTTGCATTTACAACTTTTGACTCTTCCTCTTTTCTGATGATAAGGTTGCTGTAACGATAATTGCTGTTATGTACATCGCTTCTTTTTCTACCAATTTGGTGATAACAGATCTTCCTTTTTCTGGTGATAATCACGCAACAGATCTTCTTTCTCTACTAGTTGTAATTTAAGATAACTGTTGTAATAGATCTTTTCTCTTCTGCCAATTCTGGTGATAACTGTTGTTGTAACAGATCTTCCTCCTTTCTGTTAGCTGTAATTTTGGTGATAATTGTTGTTGTTGTACACGCTTTTTTCTGCCGATAACTGTTGTTGTAATGATCTTCATCTTTTCTGCCAATTTTACTAGTTGTAATTCTGGTGATAATTGTTATTGTTGTTGTATTATCGCCTTTTTTGCCAATTCTGTTAGTTGTTGTTGTATTATCGCTCCTTTTTCTGCCAATTCTGCCAATAACTGTCGTTGTTGTTGTTGTATTATCGCTCCTTTTTTTGCCAATTCTGCTATTTGTAACAGGTCTTCCTCTTCTGGTGATAACTAATGTTGTTGTTGTCAGACACGTCTTTTGCCAATTCTGCTATTTGTAACAAGTCTTCCTTCTGTGCTAACCGTCGTTGTTGTTGTTGTTGTATTGTTGTAATAGAAGAGGAAGATATTTGTGATTGTGGTAATAAAGAATCATCAAATTCTGTTGGATTCCAGGAACCTTCATCGTTTTCTTTATCCATCCTAATATTATTGATGGCAGTAAACAATTCTTCAGCCATTTTTTGTTCGTTAAAATTATCATCTTCTTTCATCTCATCATCATCATCATCATCGCTGTCTGTTAAAAATAAATCATTTTCTATTGGGGTTGGCATTTTTTAAATAAATTTTACAACAGTAATTATACCACGACAGTTTAAACTAGACTAATGCAAGATTGACAACTATCAACCCTTTTAAGCTAAACAAAATTACATTACTATTTTATTGCATTTCCATTTATATATATATAAATAAAATTTGATAATAATAAAAGTATATATACAATCCTCTAAAACAATAATTTTTAAAATGAAATTTAATAATAATTTAAATACAATTTAATTTTTTTTCATTATTAAAAGTTTTTATTAATAAAAAATTTTCTAAAATAAAAAATAAAATAAAACTAATCTAAAAATTTATATATATATATATACATATATATATATATATATATATATATATATATATATATATATATATATATATATATATATATATATATATATATATATATATATATATATATATATATACATATATATACAAAAATGGAATATACAAAAATTAATTTCTCTGGGTAATTTCTCCACAAAAAAATTATGAAAATTTTTATTATGAAATATTTAGTCCTATTAATGTAAATATACTAATTTCAGAAAAGGATTAATATTTACGTGAATATTAATTTAAATTATAATAATAATAATTTTACATCAAACTAGAAAGTAAACTGACGAAGATCAAGATGTAGATCGCATTGGAGAATTATTGATAGAGATTATTCGCAATATAGAATAATAATGTATAATTTTTCAAAACAAAAGAAAAAAATGTTAAAGGGGTGATATTATAAATATATAGCTAGATTGTTAAAATATTTAATAAATGATATTGACAATGAACAAAATAATAATAATAAAGATAATAACAACGTGGTAATGAATATTACCAAAAATGACGCAGGGGTCTGTTGCTTGGGACGTTTTTCACCCAAAACATGACGATAAATGGAAATGATGTTATTACTATTTCTACAGGTATAAAATTTCCTCATCTCTTTTCTTCGTGATTAATATTGATACGCTAGCCGATCTGGCTTAGCTTCAAAATCATCAATTATCGTAATTGGCGGAGATAAAAATGGTGATATTGTATTAAATAATTTATCTAATAATAAATATGATATTAATAAAAAGGACCGTATAGGACAAATTATTTATGAAGGATAAAAATTAAAATTGGTAAATTATATTTATTTTTTTAAATAAGAAGGAAATTTAAAATATTTTATTTTCACCTAAAGAGAGGTAATAAGTTATAGCACAAAGGGCTTCTATAAAAATAAACATTTTTTTTCATCATTAATATTAAAAGTATCATTGTTACGATTTAGCAATTTGTAAGACGTCATTAAAATTCATTTTAGTTGATGATTCAGTAACAGCTTTATATATCACATTTTTGGTTTCATCATTATAATTTAATAATAACCCAGAATTGTAATCACTTCCAAAAAATATATAATGTAAAATAACATAATTTAGAAGTTGATAATAATTTAATTTTATTATTAGGATAAATTATCTGCTGTATAAAAGTCCTATGCCTGTTTTGAAATTAGGAGTAACGAGAATAATTTCTGAATTTTTAAAAAATGTCATCATTGCTAAAACATCAGAATCAAGAGAAATAATAACACTTTTACCATCATCATCATTATTATTAGTAGATGATGATAAATTTCTAGCAAATTTAAAAAGTTCAATTTCTCCTTCTCCACGTACTTGAATATCAGATTCAAGATTTGTTACAAAATTAAATTTTATATGTTTTAAATCTCGTGTCATTTTTTCCTCCAATAGTTTAAAACTGTTTTTAAATAATTTGCCTACATTAATTAATTTGTAAATATTTTTTTCATCATCTATAATTTATCACTTTATGTTTTGTGTCCAGAGGTATCCATCAACGGCCAAAAAGTAATATTACTACCATCTTCAACTTGAAAAAAATTACATACTTGCGCAACGTAATGCAAAATGGCATCACTCAATATTTCAGCATTAAATTGTAAATAATCATTATTTTTTATTATTGCTGTTTGATGTAAAAAATGTGTACTGTCTACTCCAATAAAATTCAATTTATCATTTTTTTAAATTTTATTATTATTATTATCATTACAAAGAGAAATTGGAATAAAATAACTTTTTAAGTGATTTATCAAATAATGAACTCCCCATTTTTTTATTAAAGTAAATAATAATTGTATTTATATATATATATATATATATATATATATATATATATATATATATATAGTATATATATATATATATATACATAAGTTATATATATATATATATATATATATATATATATATATATATATATATATATATATATATATATATATATATATATATATATATATATATATATATATATATATATATATATATATATATATATATATATATATACATATATAAATCATCAACACACAATCACGTATGGAACAGAAATAAATTTCTGACTCACGTCGGGATCGAACCCAGGTCTCTCAGGTGGAAAGCAAGGGCGTTATCCACTGGGCCATACAAGTCTAAAAGAAGTTGGAACCTGAGAGCAACTGCACCCAAGGAATTACCTGGGCAAGCTAACTGCTTGCATACCAGCGAGTTTTCCCCAACTTCCCGACTCAGCAATGACCCAATAGACAAATATTTCATTCGAATTATCCCTTCTGAGTGAATAAGATAGAAATCATCAACACACAATCACGCAGGGACAGAATTTTCGACTCACTCGGTCGAACTCAGGCCCAGGAGGCGCATTCACTGTTACAGTTCAGCAGTTGAACCTGAGAGTACTGCACTGGGCGAGCGCCGTTAAAAGCACCGGCTAGGAGAGCCAGTTGGAAGCTCGAGTTTCACGACGAAATAGACAATATCACGCCAGTCTTTCTGAGTGAATAAGATAGTCATCAACATATCACAGGAACAGGTCGTTTTCGATACCACTCGCATCAACCCAGGTCTCTCAGGTGAAAGCAAGGGCGTATCCACTGAGACCTGCCCGATCCCCAAGTGAGTCAGAAATTTATTTCTGTTCCACACGTGATTGTGTTGATGATTTCTATCTTATTCACTCAGAAGGATAATTCGAATGAAATGTTAAACGACAACATTGCTGAGTCAAAGTTGTAGTACCGCTGGTATGCAAGCAGTTAGCTTGCCCAGGTAATTCCTGCGCAGTTGCTCTCAGGTTCCAACTCTCTTTTAGACTTGTGTACCCAGTGATAACGCCCTGCTTTCCACCTGAGAGACCTGGGTTCATCCTAAGTGAGTCAGAAATTTATATATATATATATATATATATATATATATATATATATATATATATATATATATATATATATATATATATATATATATATATATATATATATATATATATATATATATATATATATATATATATATATATATATATATATATATATATATATATATATATATAATAGAAAAGGACTTAATATAACCTCAATGGTTTATTATTTTTTTTAAATAATATAGGTGAAAAATATGATTGATAATATAAGCGCAAAAAGTTTTCAAATGTTAAAAATTTATAATTTTCATCTGGTAATATTACTTTTAATACATCAATAAAAGACACGTTATACAATTCTTTATTATTTTTATAAAAAACTTTTATTAACCCGGGCAATGAAAGTACTAGATTCTTTTTATCATAATTTACTTTGTATTGCTTATATTTTTCTAACCCTGTTTTATAAATTTTCAAACTACTTGTAGGTTCACTAATGAAATGAAATATAGTAGAAGAATTTACACAACTGTTCATTTTTTAAGTCGTATATATATATATATATATATATATATATATATATATATATATATATATATATATATTTTATTAAAAACATATATATATAATATTTTTATTATATAAAAACATATATATATATATATATATAAATTATATATATATATATATATATATATATATATATATATATATATATATATATATATATATATATATATATATATATATATATATATATATATTATATATATATATATATATATATATATATATATATATATATATATATATATATATATATATATATATATATAGAATAAATGAAAATATATATATTTCTTCATTTAAAATATTTTTGTAATAAATATATATAATTAAAATGACATATCATTGCCCTTCTAATAATGACATGTCTGTTATAACCAATCAACAGGGTATTAATTTTTAAAGTTAGTCTCATTTAAAGTTTTTTTATTTTAATATTCAACGAGAAAGGGATATCTTGAATTTAAGAGATATAAAAAATTATAATTTTTCAGTCATTCATCCTATAAAAAAGTACGACGATGATCAGCAGAGGATATCTAATACACCGTGTATTCTCGAATTGTTTGATGGGAAAATTGTTGTGTATATTCCATATTCAGAATTAATTCATATAAAATAATAAAAATAATTTTTTTGTCTTTGTCATCTATTGATGATTTTATTCATATAAAAAACATATTAAAAATAAAAAATTATGATTCTTGACACGACAAATGTACTAAAACGTTTAATATAATTATTATTTACTGATATAATTATTATATATATTGACAAAAGTTTATTAACATTATATATATCTACAAAATATAAAAAATATTTAATGTAATAATAATAAATAAAATAGCTACATTTTATTAATAATAATAGTATTTTCAGCTATCAATTTGATACTGAATAACAAAAATGAAAAAAATAAAATAAAAATATTTTATTAATATAAAAAGTAATAATTATTTATTATTATTTTTTTTTACTAGAAAAGGTTATTTAGTGTAATGAAAAAAATAAAATAAAAATATTTTATTAATATAAAAAGTAATAATTATTTATTATTATTTTTTTTATTATTTTTCATTTTTGATATATATGCATATATATACATGTGTATGCATTTTGAATTCATATTACAGAGAAAACAAATATGGTATCATCTTAAAGCAAGGATCAAAATGTTTAGACTTTGGACGAACATCATCACCAACGATCGCTGTAAATACTTATCCAAAAGTATGGTTACCTCCCACCCTAGCAAATAGAATAGAATTATCCAAACTTTTAAATGAATGTAATGATTTGTCCCAACTTTTAGAGGAATGTAAAGCTTTGAGAAAAGAGAATAATAAACTTTTAAAAACTGATTTGTTGGAGGGAAAAGAAGAGTTAATAGTACAAAGAAAAATCAAAGGAAAAAAATTGTTGAAAGATCTTGTATAATAAATAAAAATATTAAATGTTTAAAATGAATTTTCACCATTGTTAGAGAAAAATAAAAAATATATATATAATAACATACATATATATAATAAAAATCCTTTATGCAATGAATAATAATATCATTTTTTTATTATTTTTTCTTACATTGAATACATACAAATTTTTGTTATTTTGATTAATAATTTTGATAATTGTACATTGTAGTCAGATTTTTAAAACATTTAATTCTTTTCCTGTTTTTTATAATAATCATATGATCACCTCGTAATAAAATTTGTTCAGCGTCCTTTCCAAGGATAGGATCAAATATCCGTAATAGAGGATTTTTAATTTGATTTAATAAATAATATTCATAATCTATTTGAAGACCATTTTTCAAAACAAAATCGGGGTTTTCAGCCTTTTGATATAAAGGTATTTTTTTTTTAGATGTTGTTGTTGATATAATAACGTAAGGAACTCGATCTCCAAGTGTGGGCGCTGTTCCAGAATCTCGAATGGCCATTTTATTGGCCAATTCAGCGTGGGCTTGTTTTGCTTTATATTCGTTTTGAGTTTTTGTCAATTCTTTAGTTATTATCAGTTGACTTAACTCAATCTCGGTCATTAAGCAAATCTGAAATGGTTTGTTTGACGAGTAACGGCCTTTTCGTATCTCGTTCATCGAGAATTATTTTTAAAATTTCTGTTATTAAGCTTTTGGTTTTAGATGACAATTATTCAATGAATTGCTTTATCTTTACAATCACTTATCAAAAGTATCTGGTCGAGTATAATACAGACCCGCGTAACGTTTTTTATTGATAAGTAAATATGGACAATAAACCTTTTCAAAGTCTAATTTAATAGGATTAATAAAATGCTTCGTAACGTTATCCGCCGCTTCCTGACCCAACATTATGGCTTCTTGAACGGTTTTTACGCCAAAATTTATCATTACTGAATCCGTATCTCCATAAATAACTTTAGCATTTAGATATTGTTCTTCAATCATGTTTTTGGTAAACATAATCATTTCTCGTCCAAATGCCGTAACGCTTTGCGAAATTTCTACGCAAGGTAATTTACCAACTTGGGCACCCGTAAATCCATAAACGGAATTTGCAGATATTTTTAAAGCTAATTGACGACCGTCTAATACCTTTCTTTTTAACGGATCCGTTTCCCTTTTCAAATCATTTTTAGCTTTTTTCCGAGCTAAGAGTAAATTTTCCAATATCTGAGGAAGTAAGCCTTTACGTATATGAGGTTTGACGAAATAATTACCTGATGGTGTTTTAGTATAATTATCACTCGATAAGGCTGTATGCTTATTATTATTAAGCAACGTTGAATAGCATAGATTATGAGCCATAATAATTGTAGGATATAAAGCGCAGAAATCTAGCGTGGTAATAGGATCGTTATAAAATCCTTTTATTGGATCTATCACAGTAGCCTTGATAATCGTTGCCCTTTTTCGTCCTCGCATCGAAGGAACTATAAAATCATCATCATTACCACTCACCACTATTTTGAACATTTTTCTAAGAAGTTGAGAAATGATTTAATTTGTTGACTTAATGAAGAATAAAAGAAAGAGTGGAACTCGTCACGCGAGCCATTCTCGACAGAACTGATAAATCAACATTAATTCATCTATTAATTTCAAAGGTAAAAACGCATTTTTTAAAACAATACACGCCACTGCCTCGCTTTGAGCGCTCTTGTGATGTAAAACTGATATTTGTGTGATGAATATCATCCTTTGTTCTTTTAAAAAATGTTGAGAAACTGCATTTAAACTA
The DNA here is from genome assembly GCF_040412425.1 of Macrobrachium rosenbergii. NCBI lineage: Eukaryota > Metazoa > Arthropoda > Malacostraca > Decapoda > Palaemonidae > Macrobrachium > Macrobrachium rosenbergii. Next base: position 9,965,462 of record NC_089762.1, on the reverse strand, counting down.
AGAACGTAATTTATAATCTCTTTATCAACATTTAATACATCCAATATACATTTATATTTATGACTTTGTTAATAGCTTTACCTATTTGCTTACTTTCAAAAGTCTTTGTAGTAACGGTTGATTTTAAACCCACTATTCGACTAAGATAAAATTGATTAGAATTTAAATGATTAGCTCTTTCCACCAAATATGTCAAATCAAAATTGTTTATATTGTATCCAGTAATAACATCGGGATCCACTACATTTTGAACAAACGAGACCAAGTTTCCAAATATTTCCTTCTCTCGGATTGAAAAGCATATATTTTAGCATTATCAATGGGTGAACATTCGCCCAAGACAAAAATAACATGAATATTGATCATCATTATCATTTTTTGTCTGTGTTTATAATAACGCTACTATTTGAATAATAGACTGGAATATCTGGCGCAGTGGTGCGCTTACCAGCGCATTCAATGTCGAATGAAAGAGTAGTTAGAGGGTCCGACAGTTACTAGCCTAATGCGCTTGAGGATCGTGACTCAAGACATTATTTCTGTAAAACGGCCAATTTCAATTTGACATTTTGTTTCTTTTAATTTTTCATTTCTAACGATCCATTTTCTTCATGGTAATTCTATCCAAGAACAACTATGTTTGTATCAATCATAAATCTTAGTATAAAGTCAACATTGGCTTCATAAAATTGAACCTTTCATAATCTTTAAAATAAAACACTTTTCTCTATTAAAATATACACATCACGAATTATCTGCAATGATACAGTTATTTTGAAATAATTAGTCTTTTCATATAGAAATTATAACCATATAAATTTGCTTAGATACTTATTTCACAGACGTGATAAATATGGCAATTCAATCCATTTAAACAGCGTAATTTATTAGAAACTTTATCATTTAATGTCATTTTAAAATTATTTACTTGATGAAGATCAAACTTTTTCGGAACGTTAACGTAAAAATATGGATAAAAACCATGAACGTGACAACATACTGAATTTCCTAAACTATTTACTCCAAACATACGTATGACGGGTGTACGATAACGTTCTTTCGTTGTTAAAAATGGCGAAAATCCAGTACAATCATCAACTTCTAAAACTGAAAATATAAAAGAATCTCGGTAGTTTTTAAAATAGGAACAGAAGGTCGCTTATAAGAAAATCTTTTTTTTTATTATTTTTAACATCATTATTATTTTCATTTTTTCTTTTCATCGTGTTTTTATGTATATATATATAAAAGGAATATTTCCTTTATATAAGTAAATATATATATATATATATATATATATATATATATATATATATATATATATATATATATATATATATATATAAATATATATATACATATATATATATAAGTATATATATATATATATATATATATATATATATATATATATATATATATATATATATATATATATATAGTATATATATATATATATATATATATATATATATATATATATATATATATATATATATATATATGTATATATTTATATTTAAAAACAAAAAATTATTTAATAATGTCAACAAGTTTTAAAACAAGAATGGATGAATGAGTTTGTGTTAAGGATATTTTATTACCAAATAGTGAAAAATAAAAATTAAATAAATTTGATAACTTTATTATAAAAAAATATTAGTCCATCAAATTTTCCTGATTCTTTTAAGTCCTTATTTTTTGGCCATTTTCATAGACTAAGAAATATAATTTCAGTTCATCATCATCCACTTTTTTATATATATTTATATATATATATATATATATATATATATATATATATATATATATATATATATATATATTAATCTCTTGTATCTATGTTAGTATAATTGATTTCAAAAATCTCAAAAACTAACGTAGATATTTTTTTTGAGATATTTTAAAAAATAGTAGATTTATTTGATGGATTTATTTTACGCTGTAAATTGTATCAAGTAATGTTTATTCTTATTTATACTTATATATATTTATATATATAAATATAATAATAAGAATAAGAATATATATAATATATATAATAAAAAATAAAAAGAATAAAGAAATAATTATAGAAAAATAATTATAATAATAAATAAATAAAAAAATTTCTACTAAGGATTTTTTTGGGTAATATTTTTCATTTTTTCAACATAACGTGATGCGGTTTCTCTTCGATTAAGAGTAAATTCATTGAAGCAATGATGGTATTCATTCTATTCTGTTTTTATTCCTATCTTCTTTAAATGTCGCTTATATCAGAAAAGTTATTTCCAAAATCCTCAAAACTAACGATATTTTAAAAATAGTAGATTTTATTTGATGGATTTATTTTACGCGTAATTGTACGTTAATGTTTATACTTATTTAAGTCAAAACATATTTTCATTTTATATTCCTCTTACTGGTGGATATGTAAAACAAAAATAATCATCAACGTGAAGGGAGGAATCAAAAAATACATTTGTTAATTCTTAAATGGTTATGGAAAATTTAGAACCGAATGATTAGTTTTACCTAAAAGTAAACATTGGCGTACAAAAATAAGTATAAAATATTTTAATCAAATAATATTTTATTATTTTAACAAATATCTCAAAAATATATCTACGTTAGTTTTTTAGATTTTTAGAATTCTTTTTCTTCTTATTCTTATTATTTATACTTTATATATATTTATATATATAAATATAAATAATAAGAATAAGAATATATAATAAAATAGTAACAAAGAAATAATTATAGAAAATAATTATAAATAATAAATAAATAAAAAATTTCTACGGTTAGATTTTCTTTGGGTACATTTTTTCATTTTTTTCAACATAACGCATGTGTTTCTCTCTTGAGATTAAGAGTAAATTCATTTTAGCTTTTCAATGATGGTATTCATTCTATTCTATTTTTATTCCTATCTTCTTTAAATGTCGTTTATGTCATAGTGTTATTTCAAAAATCTCAAAAACTAATCTAGATATTTTTCAAAAATAGTAGATTTTTATTTAGATTTATTTTACGCGTAAATTGTACGTTAATACTTATACTTTATTTAAGTCAAAACATATTTTCATTTTATATTCTTCCTTACTGGTGGATATGTAAAAACAAAAATAATCTCTAATAACGTAAGGAAGGAATAAAATACATTTGTTCATTTTTTTAAATGTGATGGAAAATTTAGAATCGAGTGATTAGTTTTACCTAAAAGTATAAACATTGGCGTACAAAATAAGTATAAAATATTTTAATCAAATAAAATTTTATTATTTTTAACAAATATCTCAAAAATATATCTACGTTAGTTTTTTGAGATTTTTAGAATTCTTTTTCTTCTTATTCTTATTATAATACTTATTTATATATATATATAAATATAAATATAATAATAAGAATAAGAATATATAATAAAAATAAAAGAATAAAAAAATAATTATAGAAAATAATTATAAATAAGGAATAAATAAAAAAATTTCTACGGTTAGTAAAGGCTTTTTCATTTTTTCAACATAACGTATTTGTTTCTCTCTTCAGATTAAGAGTAAATTCATTTAGCTTCTTTTCAATGATGGTATTCATTCTATTCTGTTTTTATTCCTATCTTCTTTAAACGTCGTTTATATCAGAAAAGATTTTAAATTAAAATTCAATATAGATATTTTTGAGATATTTTTTAAAAATAGTAGATTTTTATTTGATGGATTTATTTTATGCGTAAATTGTATGTTAATGTTTATACTTTTATTAAAGTCAAAACATTAGTCTATTTCATTCCTTCCTACTGGTGGGATATGTAAAACAAAAAATAATCATCAACGAAGGAAGGAATAAAAATACATTTGTTCATTTTAAAAATGGTGATGGAAAATTTAGAACCGAAAGGATTAGTTTTACCTAAAAGCATAAACATTGGCGTACAAAATAAGTATAAAACATTTTAATCAAATGTTCTTATTATTTTTAACAAATATTTCAAAATATATCATGTTAGTTTTTTGGATTTTTAGAATTCTTTTTCTTCTTATTCTTATTATTTATACTTTACATATATTTATATATATAAATATAATAATAAGAATAAGAATATATATAATAAAAATAAAAAGAATAAAGAAATAATTATAGAAAAATAAATAAAGAAAAAAAATTTCTACGGTTAGATTTTTTTTGGGGTAATATTTTTTCATTTTTTTTTCAACATAACGTACGTGTTTCTCTCTTGAGATTAAGAGTAAATTCATTTAGCTTTTCAATGATGGTATTCATTCTATTCTATTTTTATTCCTATCTTCTTTAAATGTCGTTTATGTCAGAAAAGTTATTTCCAAAAATCTCAAAACTAAATGTAGATATTTTTCAAAATAGTAGATTTTTATTTGATGGATTTATTTTATGCGTAAATTGGGTAATGTTAATGTTTATACTATTTAAGCCAAACATATTCATTTTATATTCTTCCTTACTGGTGGGATATGTAAAACAAAAATAATCATCAACGTGAAGGGAAGGAATAAAAATACATTTGTTCATTTTAAAATGGTGATGGAAAATTTAGAATCGAGTGATTAGTTTTACCTGTATATAAAACATTGGCGTACAAAATAAGTATAAAATATTTTAATCAAATAAAATTTTATTATTTTTAACAAATATTTCAAAAATATATCTACGTTAGTTTTTTGAGATTTTTAGAATTCTTTTTCTTCTTATTCTTATTATTTATACTTTATATATATTTATATATATATATATAAATATAATAATAAGAATAAGAATATATAATAAAAATAAAAAGAATAAAGAAATAATTATAGAAAACTAATTATAAATATTAAATAAATAAAAAAATTTAATGATTAGATTTTTTTTGGGTAATATTTTTCTATTTTTTTCAACATAACGTACGTGTTTCTCTTCAGATTAAGAGTAAATTCATTTAGCTTTTCAATGATGGTGTTCATTCTATTCCTGTTTTTATTCCTATCTTCTTTAAATGTCATTTATATCAGAAAAGTTATTTCAAAATTGTGGGTTCAATCGTAGATATTTTTTGAGATATTTTTTGTAATAGTAGATTTTTTATTTGATGGATTTATTTTATTATCGCAAATTAAAAATACAATGTTTATACTTTATTTAAGTCAAAACATATTCATTTATATTCCTTCCTTACTGGTGGGATGTAAACAAAAATAATCATCAACGGGGCATGAATCAAAAATACATTTGTTCATTTTTTTAAAATGGTGATGGAAAATTTAGAATCGAGTGATTAGTTTTACCTAAAAGTATAAACATTGGCGTACAAAATAAGTATAAAATATTTTAATCAAATAAAATTTTATTATTTTTAACAAATATTTCAAAAATATATCTACGTTAGTTTTTTGAGATTTTTAGAATTCTTTTTCTTCTTATTCTTATTATTTATACTTTATATATATTTATATATATAAATATAATAATAAGAATACAATATATAATAAAATAAAAAGAATAAAGAAATAATTATAGAAAAATAATTATAAATATTGAATAAATAAAAAAATTTCACGTTAATTTTTTGGGGTAATATTTTTTCATTTTTTTTCAACATAACGTACGTAAGCTTCTTTCAGATTAAGAGTAAATTCATTTAGCTTTTCAATGATGGTATTCATTCTATTCTATTTTTATTCCTATCTTCTTTAAATGTCATTTATATCAGAAAAGTTATTTCCAAAAATCTCAAAAAACTAACGTAGATATTTTTTAAAAATAGTATGATTTTATTTGATGATTTATTTTACGCAGAAATTGTACGTTAATGTTTATACTTTATTTAAGTCAAAACATATTCATTTTATATTCCTTCATTACTGGTGGGATATGTAAACAAAAATAATCATCAACGAAGGAAGGAATAAAAAATACATTTGTTCATTTTTTTAAAATGGTGATGGAAAATTTAGAATCGAGTGATTAGTTTCATCAAGTATAAACATTGGTACAAAATAAGTATAAAATATTTTAATAAATAAAATTTTATTATTTTTAATATTTCAAAATATATCTACGTTTGTTTTTTGAGATTTTTAGAATTTTTTTTTCTTCTTATTCTTATTATTTATACTTTATATATATTTATATATATATAAATATAATAATAAGAATAAGAATATATAATAAAAGTAAAAAGAATAAAGAAATAATTATAGAAAAATAATTATAAATAATAAATAAATAAAAAAAATTTCTACGGTTAGATTTTTTGGGGTATTTTTCATTTTTTTCAACATAACGTACGAGTTTCTCTTCAGATTAAGAGTAAATTCATTTTAGCTTTTCAATGATGGTGTTCATTCTATTCTGCTTTATTCCTATCTTCTTAAATGTCGTTTATATCAGAAAAGAGCTTCAAAAATCTCAAAACTAACGATATATTTTTTTGAGAGATTTTTTAAAAATAGTAGATTTTTATTTGATGGATTTATTTTACACGTAAATTGTACGATAATGTTTATACTTTATTTAAGTCAAAACATATTCATTTTATATTCCTTCCTTACTGGTGGGATATGTAAAACAAAAATAATCATCAACGTAAGGAAGGAATCAAAATACATTTGTTCCATTTTTTTAAAATGGTGATGGAAAATTCTAGAATCGAAAGATTAGTTTACCTAAAAGTATAAACATTAAGTGTACAAAATAAGTATAAAATATTTTTAATCAAATAAAAATTTTATTATTTTTTAACAAATATTTCAAAAATATATCTACGTTAGTTTTTTGAGATTTTTGAATTCTTTTTTTCTTATTTATTATTTATACTTTATATATATTTATATATATATAAATATAATAATAAGAATAAGAATATAATAAAATAAAGAATAAAGAAATACTATAGAAATAATTATTAAATAATAAATAAATAAAAATTTTCAATGTTAGATTTTAATATTTTCATTTTTTCAATTATATCGCATGTAGCTTTTCTTCCTCTGAGATTAAGAGTATTAACGATGGCATTCATTCATTTCATTTTTATTCCTATCTTCTTTAAAATGTCGTTTACATTGTGAAAAGCGTATTTCAAAAATCTCAAAACTAACGATATTTTTTAAAATAGTAGATTTATTTGATGGATTTATTGTTTTGCTGCAAATTGTAATGTTAATGTTTATATTTATTTGTCAAAACATATTCATTTTATATTCCTTCATTGGGATATGTAAATGTTAATTATCAACGCAAGGAAGGAATAAAAATATTTGTTCATTTTTTAGTCGGTGATGGATTTAGAATCGAGATTAGTTTTACCTAAAAGTATAAACATTGGCGCAGCCAAAATAAGTATAAAATATTTTAATCAAATAAAATTATTATTTTAACAAATATTTCAAAAATATATCTACTGAGTTTGAGATTTTTTAGAATTCTTTTCTTTCTTATTCTTAGTTATTTATACTTATATATTTATGTTATACAACAGCAATAACAAGAATAAGAATAGCATAATAAAATAAAAGAATAAAGAAATAATTATAGAAAAATACTATAAATAATAAATAACAAAAATTTTCACGTTAGATTTTTTTTCATTTTTTTCAACATATCGTACGTGTTTCTTTCTGAGCATTACAGTAATTATCAGTTAATGATGGTGTTCATTTCCCATTCTGTTTTTGTCTTCCTATTCTAAATGTCGTTTATGTCAGAAAGTTATTTCCAAAAATCTCAAAAACCAATTCCAGATATCTTTTGTGGGTCAGTGATTTTTATTTGATGGATTTGTTATCGCTGCAATTGTAATAAACACGTTTATACTTATTTAAGTCAAAACATGTTCATTTTATGTTCCTCTTCAGCTTGTGATATAAACAAAAATAATCATCAATGTAAGGAAGGATCAAAATACATTTCTGTTCATTTTTTTAATGGTGATGGAATGTACTTAGAATCGAAAGTGATTATCTTACCTAAAAGTATAAACATTGACAAAAGATAAAAGAAAAAGATAAAATATTTCTTAATCGAATAAAATTTTATTATTTTTAACAAATATTTCAAAAATATATCTAATGCTAGTTTTTTGGAGATTTTTAGAATTCTTTTCTTCTTATTCTATTATTTATAATTTATATATTTATTTATTTATATTTATTTATATAAATATAATAATAAGAATAAGAATATATATAATAAAATAAAAGTATTACAGTACTATAAAAATAATTATAAACAATAAATAAATAAAAATTCCACGTGTTAGATTTTTTGGGGTGTTTTTCATTTTTTTTTCAATTATAATCTGTTTAGTTTTCTCTGAGATTAATATAAATTATTTAGCTTTTCATGATGTATTCATCTCTATTCTATTTTTATTCTTAAATGTTATAAGATTAAAATTCTGAAACTAATGAGATATTTTAAATAGTAGATTTTATTTTGATGATTTGTTTACACGAATTGTAATACATCAGCTTATACTTATTTAAGTTAAAAACATGTTCATTTTATATTCCTTCTGCTGGAATATAAACACAATCATCAATCTAGAAGGAATAAAAATACATTTGTTCATTTTTTTAAATGGTGATGGAACTGAGTGATTAGTTTTACTCAAAGTATAAACATTGGCGTACAAATAAGTATAAAATATTTTTTAATCAAATAAATTTTATTATTTTTAACAAATATTCTCAAAATACATTCACGTTGCCTTTTGAGATTTTTAGAATTTTTCTTCTTATTTGTTATTTATACTTTATATATATTTATATATATAAATATAATAAGAATAAGAATATATAATAAAAATAAAAGAATAAAGAAATAATTATATACATTATAAATAATAAATAAATAAAAATATTAATGTTACTAGGGTAATATTTTTCATTTTTTCAACATAACGCACGTGTTTCTCTCTTTGAGATTAAGAGCAAACTACTCTAGCTTTCAATGATGGCATTCATTCCCATTCTATTTTTATTCCTATCTTCTTTAAAAAGTCGTTTATATCAGAAAAGTTTCAAAATCTCAAAACTAACGTAGATATTTTTTGAGATATTTTTTAAAAATAGCAGATTTATTTGATGGATGATTTATTGCTAAAATTGCAATGCTAATGTTTATGCTTTATTTAAGTCAAAATCATATTCATTTTTTATTCTTCTTACTGGTGGGGATATAAAATAAAAATACATCATCAACGCAAAGTGAAGAATCAAAATACATTGTTCATTTTTTTTAAATGAGATGGAAATGAATCGAGCGATTAGT
>NC_089762.1:9946195-9948695 GCF_040412425.1 Macrobrachium rosenbergii | reverse complement strand
ATGTCTAATCAGATAGTGAACTACATTGTTCTTCATGGAAAAGTAACTATTATTATTTTTCTGCATCATCACTACTACTACTACTGTTATTTTTTCTTTTTTCACTATTCCCATCATCATCACTGTCATCATCATCATCACTACTACTACTACTACTGCTGCTGCTGCTACTACATCTTTTTTCACTATTCCCATCATTATCATCATCATTACTATCATCAACACTATATGGTAATGATAGTTGTTGTGTGCAAATGTTTTGTAAAAGGACGGCGGTTTCTTTAGATTCTTCTTTAGAGGATAAAAATTCTTTTCCCTCTTTATCTTCTTTTCTTGCTGCTGCCGTTGCTTCTTCTTCTGCCAAGTTTTCATTAGACATTTGTTGTGTTACAGCCGTTGTTGTGGTTATAGTGCCATTGTCATTTGCTTTTTCTACCAATTCTTCATCAGGCATTTGTTCCAAGTTTGATGATGTTGTTATAGCCATTGTAGTATCATTTTTATTATCGTAAAGTTTCTCGCCTTTTTCTGCCAATTCTGCCAATTTTATTCATTCTTCTTCTTCCGGTGCTAATCGTGGTTGTTGTGGTGTCATTATTATCAGGGAATCATCAACGTTTGCCGTCCAGTCGTTTTCTTCTTCATTATTTTCATTTTCTTCCCTTTCCTTGTTATTATTAATAGCAGCAAATAAGTCTTCAGCCATTTTTTGTTCGTTAAAATTATTCTCATTCATCCTCTCTTCACTACTGTCATCATCATCATCATCATCGTCGTCGTCGTCGTCGTCTGTTAAAAATAAATCAGCATGAAGGGATGTTTGTGGAGTTTGCATTTTTTCTTCTTAATAAGTTTTCTTCACAACAGCAATATTTTTACACAGAGAAAGTTTAAACTAGACTAATGCGAGGTTGAGAACTATCGATCCTTTTAAGCTAAGCAAAACTGACATTATTATATATTTAAAATAATCATGTATGTACTGCTCTTGCTGTATTATTATTATTTTATTAGTGATAATAATAAAAATAATATTTTTTAACTAAATTAATATAAAAAAAATATTTTTTTTATTTATGATTTTTACAAATAGAAATCTTTAAAAGATTAAATATAACAATAACTAGTTTAAAAAAAATTGATTATTACTTAAAATAAAAATTAAATAAATTATAAAAAAATTACTACAAATTTTAAAAAATAATAATAATATATTGTAAATATATATATAAAATATTTTTATATGAAAAAATATATATGTGTATATACTATATATATATATATATATATATATATATATATATATATATATATATATATATATATATATATATATATATATATATATATATATATATATATATATATATATATATATATATATATATATATATATATATATATATATATACACAATGGAATATACAAAACTGCATCACTCAGCAATTTTTCCTAAAAGAAATGAAAATTCTTATTACGAAATATGTAGTCCTATTAATGTAAAAATACTACCCCTAGAAAACAGATTAATATTTTCGGGCATTAATTTAAATTATAATAATAATAAAAAATGATGATAATTTTTACATCAAACTAGGAAGTAAACCAGACGAAGATCAAGAAGCAGACGTATTAGGAGGAATTATTGATAGGGATTATTCGGGTGATATAGGAATAATAATGCATAATTTTTCAAAAACAAAAGAAAAATAAATATTAAAATGGGTGATATCATAGCTATACTTAGATTGTTAAAATATTTCCACGGGTATAAAGTTTCCCTATTCCCCTCTTCCTCTTCGTATCGTATTAGATACGCTAGTCGATCCGGCTTAGCTTCAAAATCATCAATTATCGTAATTGGCGGAGATAAAAATGGTGATTTTGTATTAAACAATTTATCTAATAATAAATATGATATTCACAAAACGGAACGTATAGGACAAATTATTTACGAAGATAGAAAATTTAAAATTGCTGAATACTGTTTAACGTTTTCATTTTTTATATAAAAGGGGAGATTTGTTTTTAAAACATTTTTATTTTCACCAAAAGAGATATAACAAGTTAAAGAGCAAAGGGCTTCTATAAAAGAATCAAAATTTTTTTTATCATCATCGTCATTAAAAGTATCATTACATAATTTTGCAATTTGGAAGACGTCATAAAACTTCATTTGAGTTAATTCAGTGACGGCTTTGTATATCACATTCTTAATTTCGTCTTTAATTAAATTATTATCATAGTTTAGCAACCATTAATTGTATTCGTTTCCAAAAAATATAAAATGTAAAATAACGTAATTTATAAGTTGATCATAATTTAATTTTAAGCCATTAGATGAATTATCCAAACTATATAAAAGTCCCGTACCTGTTTTGAAATTAGGAGTTACGAGAATAATTTCTGGATTTTAAAAAAATATCATCATTGCTAAAACATCAGAATCGAGAGAAATAATAACACTTTTACAATGTTCTGTTTCATCATTATTATTATT
>NC_089762.1:9918695-9938695 GCF_040412425.1 Macrobrachium rosenbergii | reverse complement strand
AAATGTTCAAAATATGGTGGTGGTGGCGACGATGATGATTTTATAATTCCTTCGTGCGAGGAGCGAGAAAAGGGTAACGATTATCAAGGAGCTGCCGTAATAGATCCAACAAAAGGATTTCATAACGATCCTATCACCACTCTAGATTTCTGCGCTTTGTATCCAACGATTATTATGGCTCATAATCTATGCTATTCAACGTTGCTTAACAATAATAATCATACAGCCTTATCGAGTGATAATTATACTAAAACACCATCAGGTAATTATTTCATCAAACCTCATATAGGTAAAGGTTTACTTCCTCAGATATTGGAAAATTTACTCTTAGCTCGGAAAAAAGCTAAAAATGATTTGAAAAATGAAACAGATCCGTTAAAAAGAAAAGTATTAGACGGCCGTCAATTAGCTTTAAAAATATCTGCAAATTCCGTTTATGGATTTACGGGTGCCCAAGTTGGCAAATTACCTTGCGTAGAAATTTCGCAAAGCGTTACGGCATTTGGACGAGAAATGATTATATTTACCAAAAACAAGATTGAAGAAAAATATACAAATGCCAAAGTTATTTACGGAGATACGGATTCAGTAATGATAAATGTTGGCGTAAAAACCGTTCAAGAAGCCATAATGTTAGGTCAGGAAGCGGCGGATCACGTTACGAAGCATTTTATTAATCCCATTAAATCAGACTTTGAAAAAGTTTATTGCCCATATTTACTTATCAATAAAAAACGTTACGCGGGATTGTATTATACTCGACCAGATACTTTTGATAAAATTGAGTGTAAAGGAATAGAAACAATTCGGAGAGATAATTGTCATCTCGCCGCCAACTTAATAGCAGAAATTTTAAAAATAATTCTCATTGAACGAGATATGGAAAAGGCCGTTACACTAGTCAAACAAACCATTTCAGATTTACTTAATGGCCGAATTGAGCTAAGTCAACTGATTATAATTAAAGAATTGACAAAAACTCAAAAAGAATACAAAGTAAAACAAGCCCACGCAGAATTGGCCAATAAAATGGCCATTCGAGATTCTGGAACAGCGCCCACACTTGGAGATCGAGTTCCTTATGTTATTATATCAACAACAATAACAACATCTAAAAAAAAAACCTTTATATCAAAAGGCTGAAAATCCCGATTTTGTTTTGAAAAATGGTCTTCAAATAGATTATGAATATTATTTTTTAAATCAAATTAAAAATCCTCTATTATGGATATTCGATCCTATCCTTGGAAAAGACGCCGAACAAATTTTATTCTGAGGTGATCATATGATTATTACAAAAACTGGAAAAGAATTAAATGTTTTAAAAGTACGACTACAATGTACAAATTGTCAAAATTTATTAATCAAAATAACAAAAAATTTCAATTACAAAAAAATGATAAAAATAGTATTATTCAATGTGAAGGATTTATAAAAATAATATAAAAATAGTATTATTATTCATTGCATAAATATATTTTTTTATTTAAATATTTATATGTAGAAAAAATGATTATATTCACTGCATGAAGTTTTTTATAATAATATATATTTTTATTATTTATTTTCTCTAACAATGGTGAAAAAAAATCATTTTTTAAACATGTACAATTTTTTTTAACATTTTTTATTTATTATACAAGATAATCTTTTCAACAATTTTTTTCCTTTGATTTTTCTTTGTACTATTAACTCTTCTTTTCCCTCCAACAAATCAATTTTTTAAAGATTTTTAAAAGTTATTCTCTTTTCTCAAAGCTTTACATTCCTCTAAAAGTTGGGACAAATCATCACATTCATTTAAAAGTTTGAATAATTCTGATCTATTTGCTAATGCGGGAGGTAACCATACTTGTGGACAAACGGCGGCGGCTGTTGGTGATGTTCGTCCCAAGTCTAAACATTTTGATCCAGCAATTTCCCAAGATGATACCACCATATTTGTTTTCTAACTGCAATATGAATTCAAAATGTTTACAATGTATATATAAATGTAAAATGAAAAATAATAAAAAAAAAATAATAAATAATTATTACTTTTATATTAATAAAATATTTTTTATTTTATTTTTTCATTAATAAATAATTTTTTCTATAAAAAAAATAATAATAAATAATTATTATTTTTATATTAATAAAATATTTTATTTATTTTTTTCGTTGTTTTTGTTATTCAGTATCAAATTGATAGCTGAAAAATTTTTTAATTATTAATGAAAAAATTTTTTTTTTTTTTTATTATTATTATCAGTTACATTAAATATTTTTTTTATTTTGTAGATATATATAATGTTAATAAACTTTTTTATATATATAAAATAATAATTTTATATATTTAAATAAAATAATTTTATATATATTAAATAACTTTTTTTAGTAAATTTTTTGTCGTGTCAAGAATCATAATTTTTATTTTTAATACAATTTTATATGAATAAAAATCATCAATAGATAACAAAGAAAAAAAATTATTTTTATTATTTTATATGAATTAATTCTGAATATGGAATATACACAACAATTTTCCCATCAAACAATTCGAGAATACACGGTGTATTAGAAATCCTCTGCTGATCATCGTCGTACTTTTTATAGGATGAATGACTGAAAAATTATAATTTTTTATATCTCTTAAATTCAAGATATCCCTTTTCGTTGAATATTAAAATAAAAAAACTTTAAATGAGACTTTAACTTTAAAAATTCAATACCCTGTTGATTGGTTATAACTGACATGTCATTATTAGAAGAATAATGATATGTCATTTTTTAATTTATATATTTATTTAGTCATGAAAAATATATATTTTTGTATTTATTCTATATATATATATATATTTATATATATATATTTTTATATAATAAAAATATATATATATATATATGTTTATATTATATATAATATATATATATATATATATAGACTTAAAAATGAACAGTTGTGTAAATTCTTCTACTATATTTCATTTCATTAGTGAACCTACAAGTAGTTTGAAAATTTATAAAACAGGTTAGAAAAATATAAGCAATACAAAGTAAATTATGATAAAAAGAATCTAGTACTTTCATTGCCGGGTTAATAAAAGTTTTTTTATAAAAATAATAAAGAATTGTATAACGTGTCTTTTATTGATGTATTATAGTTTTAGATATAATGTATTTTTAACATTTGAAAACTTTACGTTTATATTATCAATCATATTTTTACCAGATTTTAAAAAATTATAAATTTTAACATTTAAAACTTTATATATATATTATATTATCAATCATATTTTCACCTATATATTTATAAAAAATAATAAACCATTGAGGTTATATATATATATATATATTTTATATATATATATATATATATATATATATATATATATATTAATTACAGATTACTTTAATAAAAAAATGGGAGTTCATTATTTGATAAATCACCTAAAAAGTGATTTTATTCCAATTTCTCTTTGTAATGATAATAATAAAACTTTAAAAAATGATAAATTGAATTTTATTGGAGTAGACAGTACACATTTTTTACATCAAACAGCAATAATAAAAAATAACAATGATTTAGAATTTAATACTGAAATATTGAGTGATGCCATTTTGCATTACGTTGTGCAAGTATGTAATTTTTTTCAAGTTGAAGATGGTAGTAATATTACTTTTTTTTTGGCCGTTGATGGATATCCCCCAGTTTCAAAACATAAAGTGATCATTATAGATGATGAAAAAAAAATATATATAAACTAGTTAACGTAAAAAAATTATTTGAAAATAGTTTTAAACTGTTGGAGGAAAAAATGAAGAGACTTAAAACACATAAAGTTTAATTTTGTAACAAATCTTGGTTCTGATATTCAAGTGCCTGGAGAAGGAGAAATTGAACTTTTTAAATTTGCTAGAAATTTATCTAATAATGATAATAGTAAAAGTGTTATTATTTCTCTTGATTCTGATGTTTTAGCAATGATGACATTTTTTAAAAATCCAGAAATTATTCTCGTTACTCCTAATTTCAAAACAGGCATAGGACTTTTATACAATTTGGATAATTTATCTAATGACTTAAAATTAAATTATTATCAACTTATAAATTATGTTATTTTACATTTTATATTTTTTGGAAGTGATTACAATTCTGGGTTATTAAATTATAATGATGAAACTAAAAATGTGATATATAAAGCTGTTACTGAATCATCAACTAAAATTAATTTTAATGACGTCTTACAAATTGCTAAATTATGTAATGATGATACTTTTAATGACAATGATGAAAAAAAAAATGTTTATTTTTTTGTGCTATAACTTATTATCTCTCTTTAGGTGAAAATAAAAATATTTTAAAATTCCCTTCTTATTTAAAAAAAAAAATAAACATAATTTAGCAATTTAAAATTTTTAGCCTTCATAAATAATTTCTCCTATACAGTCCATTTTATTAATATCATATTTATTATTAGATAAATTATTTAGTACAATATCACCATTTTTATCTCCGCCAATTAATTACGATAATTGATGATTTTGAAGCTAAGCCAGAAGAAGAAGAAGAAGAAAGCGTATCTAATATAATAAGAAGAAGAAGAAAAAAGAGAGATGAGGAAATTTTATACCAGTGGAAATAGTAATAACATCATTTCCGTTTATCGTTATGTTTTGGGGTGCAAAAATGTCCCAGGCAACGGAACCCTTCGTCATTTTTTCAACAGGCCAAATTCAGTACCACCGTTGTTATTATCTTTATTATTATTATTTTGTTCATTATTATTATCATTTATTAAATATTTTAACAATCTAGCTATAGCTATAATATCACCCACTTTAACATTTTTTCTTTTGTTTTTGAAAAATTATACATTATTATTCTATATTACCTGAATAATCTCTATCAATAATTCCTCCCAATACGTCTACATCTTGATCTTCGTCCGGTTTACTTTCTAGTTTGATGTAAAAATTATTATTTATTATTATAATTTAAATTAATATTAAGTAAATATTAATTTTTTTCTAGGAGTTCAGGGTGGTACATTTACATTAATAGGACTAAATATTTCATAATAAGAATTTTCATAATTTTTGGGGGGGAGAAATGGCAGAGGAATGTAATTTTGTATATTCCATTTTTATATATATATATATATATATATATATATATATATATATATATATATATATATATATATATATATATATATAAATTTTAGACTAGTTTTTTTATTTTAAAATATTTTTTTATTTTATTTTATTTTAGAAATTTTTTATTAATAAAAACTTTTAATAATAAAAAAATTTTAAATTTGTATTTAAATTATTATTAAATTTCATTTTAAAAATTATTGTTTTTAGAGGACTAGTATATTTTATATATACTTTTATTATTATTAAATTTTATTTTATTATTATATATTATAAATAAAATATAATAAAAATGGTAATGTCATTTTTGTTTAGCTTAAAAGGGTTGATAGTTGTCAATCTTGCATTAGTCTAGTTTAAACGTTTTAATTACTGTTGTGAAAAGAAGTTATTTAAATTTCTGTTGTAAAAAAATTTATTAATGAAAAAAATGCCAACCAGAAAAATTAGAAAATGATTTATTTTTAACAGACGAAAATGATGATGATGATGTTGATGATGATGATGAGATGAAAGAAGATGATAATTTTAGATAATTTTAACGAACAAAAAATGGCTGAAGAATTGTTTACTGCCATCAATAATATTAGGATGGATAAAGAAAAAACGATGAAGGTTCCTGGAATCCAACAAATTTGATGATTCTTTATTACCACAATCACAAATATCTTCCTCCTCTACTACAACAATACAACAACAGCAACAACAGTTATCACCAGAAGAAGAAGAGAACTGTTACAAATATAATAATAATTCTGCACCATCAAAAAATCTGATGATACAATAAATAACAACAACAACAACAAAAGGCAGTTGCAATCATCAAACAATCCTCTATAAAAGACCTGTTACAAATAAGCACTAAATTGGCAAAAAATTTATACACAACTAGCGATAATACAGCAACAACAAGTAGTAACAGTACAGTTATTGGCAGAATTGGCAAGAAAAAGTGTTGATAATACAACAACAACTAACAGAATTGGAAAAGAAAAGGGCGATAATACAACAACATGACAGTGTTGTTATCACCAGAAGTTTACAACTAGTAAAATTGGAAAAGAAGAGAAAAAAAAGATGAAGATCTGTTACAACAAGAAAATTTATCGGATAGCAGAAAAAAAGAAAAATTAATACAACAACAAAAATTATCACCAAAATTACAACTAACAGAAAAGGAGGAAAGATCTAGCATGACAGTGTTGTTGAAAAGAAGAGAAAATTATCACCAGCTAAATTGGCAGAAAATTAATATGAGAAAGATCAGTGTTATTAAAACAAGAAAGTTATCATCCAGAATTGACAGTGTTGTTAAAAGAAAGAAAAAAATCAAAGAAGATCTGTTCTGAAAAGAAAGACAACAGTTTATGATAGTTATCAGTGTTGTTGAAAAAAGGAAGATCTGTTATCAACCAGAATTGGTAGAAAAAGAAAAGCGATAATACAACAACAACAATTATCATCAGAAAAAAGAGGAAGAGTCAATGGCAGTGATTGTAATCAACAACAAATGTCTGAAATGAAGATTCAACAGTTTATGATAGTGATGATGGCAGTGTTGTTGAAAAGAGAAAACAATTCTTTATGAGCGTTGACAAACTGCAGCATTAATAATGAAGAAAATTATCAACAGTTTATGATAGCAATGAAAGTGTTGTTGAAAACAGAAAATTATCATCAACATTTATACGATGATGGCAGTGTATGAAAATTATCAGTTTATGATAGCGTTGATGAAGTGTTGGAAAAGAAAGAAAATTATCATCAACAGTTTATGATAGCGATGATGACAGTGTTGTTGAAAAGAAGAGAAAATTATCATCAACAGTTTATGATAGCGATGATGACAGTGTTGTTGAAAAGAAGAGAAAATTATCATCAACAGTTTATGATAGCGATGATGACAGTGTTGTTGAAAAGAAGAGAAAATTATCATCAACAGTTTATGATAGCGATGATGACAGTGTTGTTGAAAAGAATGAAAATTTCATCTTATGATGATGACAAAAACGTGTTGAAAAGAAAGTGTTGTTGAAAAGAAGAAAAATTTCAACAGTTTATATGTGCTGATGATGGTAGGTGATGACAGTGTTGTTGAAAAAAGAGAAAATTATCATCAGTTTATGAAGCGATGAGTTTGTTGATCAACAGTTGATGATGATGATCAGTGTTGTTGAAAAGAAGAGAAAATTATCATCAACAGATGATGATGATCAGTGTTGTTGAAAAGAAGAGAAAATTATCATCAACAGTTTATGATAGCGATGATGGCAGTGTTGTTGAAAAGAAGAGAAAATTATCATCAACAGTTTATGATAGCGATGATGACAGTGTTGTTGAAAAAAAGAGAAAATTATCATCAATAGTTTATGACAGTGTTGTTGAAAAGAAGAGAAAATTATCTTCTACTGATGATGATGATGATGATGATGTTGTTGAAAAGAAGAGAAAATTATCATCAACAGTTTATGATAGTACTCAGTGTTGAAAAGAAGATCAAAGTTTATGATTTGATGACAGTGTTGTTGAAAAGAAGAAAAATCTAGAGATGGTGATGATGGCAGTTTCATAATGAAAAGAAGAAAAATAACAACAGTAGCGTTGCAGTTGAAAATGGTATAAAGTTTAACATTAATATAAAAATGATCATGATATTAAAGTGAATGACACTCTTCTAATCATTGAAAAGAAAAAATTACAAAAAATGTTTCTTGTTCTTCATCACAGTTTAATCGATGATGTCTAGTAGTTTGATGAAAGAAGAGAAAATTATCCCCAGTATGATCATGATGACAGTGTTGTTGAAAAGAAGAGAAAATTATCATCAACAGTATAATTCAGACTATATTTATTCTGATTATCATCACAGTTTATGATAGTTTCAATCTATCCTTTTATGGACAAGATATGATATAATTGACAGTGTTGTTGAAAAGAAGAGAAAATTATGTAACAGAAGCGATGAGACCAGTCTAAAAAAAGAAGAGAAAATTATCATCAACAGTATGATAAATGCATAATTTAGAAAAAATCCAACAGATTTAGCGATGATGACAATTGTTGAAAAGAAGACGATCATCAACAGTTTGCAGCGAGATCTTTGTTGAAAAGAAGAGAAAAATATAGTTTACATTGCGAATACAGTGTTGTTGAAAAGAAGAGAAAATTATCATCAATAGTTTAAACATGGTTTGAAAAGAAAAAATTTACAGTTTATGATACGATGCCAACAAGTTTGTTTCATCAAATACAAACAACAGTTTATGATAGCGATGATATAAATTGGAAAAATTACTTTTTGCGATGATGGCAGTGTTGTTGAAAAAAGGAAAATTATCATCAACAGTTTATGATGAAGTTGTTGAAAAAAAGAAAATTAATACAGTTTATGATACAATGATTTGTTGAAAAAAAATATTCAACAGTTTATGATAGCGTTGATGATGTTTAAAACTAAAAGATATTTTCAACAGTTTACAACTAAGTGTTTTGCGGAGGAAAATTAGATTATCATTTCATTTGTCAGAGTTTATGATAGCAACAACTTTGAAAAAGAGAAAATTGTCTCCCAAACATATTGAAAAGAAGAGAATATTATCGTACTGATGTTTTGAAAATGATTTTAAACTTATTCATTACTCTTTTGCAGAAAGGAAATGCAACAGTTTCATAAAGAACAATAACAAAACATAAAGTTTAACATTATATGATGATGATGATGATGACGGTTGGTGGTTATCAACTCTCAATAAAATGTCAAAAAAAAAGATGATGTCGTCTGTACAACAAAAGGCAAAAAATCTTTTTGTTATTTTCTCAAAAATGCATTAATTTTTAATGTTAAAAATTTCAAAATTTAAATCTTTTATCTTTAAAGATGTCTTTTTGGTGTAATTTATTCAAAATTATCAAGAATTGATGGTCCAGAAAATTAACAGAGGATCAAGTTTCATGTTGCCATCTCAATTAATAATGATGATGACAATTATGATAATGATTATATGATAAAGAAATTAAGAATAATATCGGTCAAAAAAATTAATAATGAAATAAGATTAATAAAAATAATGATATAATATATATAATTGTACCATTTGTAAATCAATAAAATTTAATTTACTGTTTTGAAAAAGCATTATAATAAAAATTATTCTAGTGTTGTAATTGAAAAAAATGGAAGAAGAAGAAATTACAATAACAGTTGTCAGTTTGTTGTTGAATCTAATAGAAGAAGAAATAAGTTTATATATATATAATAATATAATATAATAATGTATGTATTCGTAAACAATTTAATTTACTTTTTGAAAAGCATTACAATAAATATTATAGTGTTGTAATAAAGAATATATGTTGTTGAATTTAAACAATATAAATTTTTATAAAATAATGTATATTTTTTTAAACATAAATGTAAAAATTTTTAATTTTATAAAAATGAGAAAATTCTAAAAAAATTTTTATTTTTTTATCTTACTTTTATTATTTATTTATATATATATATATATATATATATATATATATATATATATATATATATATAAAAAGAAGAAAAAAATGGTAGTAATAGATACGTGTGGAGTATTTAATAATCAACATAGGCGGTGGGATCTCTTTAATGGAGAAAG
The DNA here is from genome assembly GCF_040412425.1 of Macrobrachium rosenbergii. Lineage (NCBI taxonomy): Eukaryota > Metazoa > Arthropoda > Malacostraca > Decapoda > Palaemonidae > Macrobrachium > Macrobrachium rosenbergii. Next base: position 9,928,928 of record NC_089762.1, on the reverse strand, counting down.
AGACGGTCATCCATGTTAGTGTTTGGATTGTAATAAAAAAGATGTGAATGATAGTATATTAGAATTAATGTTGAGACTACATATAACTTTTAAATTACAAATTGAAAATGATAATTTTTCTCGACTTTTTAATAAGTATAAGGAAATAAAATTTAATTTACTCTATCAAAAGGAAATCATCAATAATAAAGATATTAAAAATGAAGCAAATTTAGTGGATTATTTTCTAAGATAAAAACTTATTTTGGATGTAGGTTTTACCTTGACATCGTTATTTGAACCAAATCTTTCGCAAACATCTTTTATCATTCCTATTCTTAAAGAAGGGAAAATGTGGCAACTGTTAATCCACAAAAAAATCCTTAAAAAAGAGGACGCAACCTGTGTTGATAGAGACGAATGGTTTTCGTATAATTGGTTTTCTTTAAAATGTCTATTTTGTCAAGATTATCCGAGAGATTTATATCCTGGTAATTTTGTAATAAATCAAAATATATTGTATATGAAATCGTTTATTTGGGTAGATAAACGTAAAATTCACATTAGAAATATAAAAGAAAAAGGTTATTAATAATAATAATAATAAAAATGAAAAACAACGAGACAAACAATTTATTATGTATAATGAATCAACCATTATTCATTGGCCTTTTTAGAAAATTATTACACAACAGTAATGGATAATAATGCCTTGAACAATGGCCGATATTTTTATTTCCTTTATTGATATTTTAATCGCAAAAATTCAAAAATTCAAAAAATAGACAAAATGAAATTATAAATAAATTGAAACTATTTTATTATTATAGCAATAAAAAAAAAAAATAATAATAATATAATAATAATCTTTAATAATAATAATTTCAATATTTTTCATATTAAGTTTTTCATCTTTGGAGATACCATTTCAAGATTTAATCAACATGTACAAGATTTGCAAACGAAAAAAAAAATATGAAATCATTAATGATGAGAATATAAAACTCAAGTCGGAAGAATCATCATCATTATTATTATTATCATCAAATAAAAACAATAATTATAATAATGATAATGATGATGATGATGATCCAGAAAAGCAATTAATAAAGTTGATATTATCAAAAAATAAAGATTTATTAAATAACGTAAATTTGACTAAAAAAATAATTAAATGGTTTCATTTTCCTCGGGACCTATAACTGAAATATCCCTTATTAATAACCTATGTCAAATTATTAAAATGGGTGAAATTGATATCGCCGTTTCTCAGACGAGTATACTAGATAAAGATTATATCAATTTTGAAAAACAAAAACAAGACGTACCGTCGATAATTGGAACTGGCAATTATTTAGATTTTCATAGAATTGGCCGATTTACTAAAAATGCTCCTACTAATTCTTATCACAACATTTGCGGAATAGCTTGCTCCGTACAGAAAATGTTGACCAAAGACTCAAAAACTACAAAACCTAAATACATAAACAAAGATAATTTAGGTTTCGTAGATTTGATCGTAACGGCGGATACGCCTAAAAACTCCGGACTAGTATTAGAATCCGTAATCGACTGCTTCATTTCAAGACCAGGGGCGGTGATTAATGAGTACAACATGGACAAAATTTTATATAAATTGTTTCCTAATGGATGTTGTAAAATTTCCCATCCCGAAAGGATTAAAAATTATTTACCAGACGATGAAAAATTTATTTATATATGTATCAATCACGTTTTATATCGAATTATTCCCCAAATTCCCGCTATATTAACGGAGCGACAATTACGATATCTTTACGATCAATTTTTGCATGATTTAAATTATTATAGAATGACTCAATACGCTTTAAAAATTCTTGTTCCATTTATTGAATTAACGGAAGAAAAAGAAAATAAATTTTGGGTTTGTACGAGTTTTAGTAAGAATTTTTACAAGTTGCACGTAGATGGGTTATTTTATTCGCCAAAAGAATTTTGTTTATTAACCCTTTGATTACGGCCGAGATGAGACCTCACACTTACCACAATCCGGAGGGTTTTCAGACGGTAGTCACCCGTGGCATGCTACCAGACGCACGAAATTGTAAACAATCATTGTAATAGCGTTTGTATTTGTTGTTTTGCTGCAAATTAACCTGTTTTATTTATATGATAATATTGTGATAGTAGCGATCCGTGATATAGATATTATGCAATTAATGTAACAACACAAATAAATAAACATAGGATAAGTACTATATATCGGGGTTTAGTGTTGCCAGAGGTATAAGCACTGCACTGATTGAGGATGACAGTCTTTTTTTTTTTTTGTCATTTTTCTAATTCTGTTTGAATCCGTAAAGGACAGCTACATCACAGTTGTGTATTATAGTTAAAAATTATTTGTATATTCGTCAGAAAAACTAATCATAAAGAATGTTCATCATTTTTATGGTTCCGCTTACTATTCCACTAGCTGGGCAAAAAAAAAAAATGAGAGAGAGAGAGAGAGAGAGAGAGAGAGAGAGAGAGAGAGAGAGAGAGAGAGAGAGAGAGGCGTGACAGAATAAAAATTTTTACCTATGATTTATTCCTTCTAATTGTACATCAATAACATTGGAGAGTAAGTAGACACAATCACAATATTGGTTGCAATATTAACCACATTTCTGGGTAATATTTTTATCAATGATCAAGCACCCAGCTGACAAGGGATACGCAATCTAGAAATTCAGATGAATTCTGCAGTGTTTGAAAATGGTTTAAAACCCAGCTTCTTCCCAATATAGGGCCATCTGCCATCATAGTGTTGGATAACGCTTCTTATCATTCAGTTCGAATTAATAAACCTCCGACAATGTCTGCCAAAAAGGATGAAGTTAAAGACTGGCTAATAAAAATTAGTAAAGTTGCAAAGACATTCATGTAAAGAAAATGATTACGTGATTGACAGACTGGCAAGAGATCATGGACATAGTGGTTAGGCTGCCTACATATCACTGCCAGTATAATGCAACAGAACTGATATGGGCGCAGGTGAAATCATACGTGGCAAAGAAGAATCATTTTAAAAATCAGACCTGCTTCCTTTGGTCAAAGAAGCAATTGAATCCATATCTTCTGACAACTGGGCTAATGATGTGAGACATGCCGAAGATATAAAAAGAGATGACGCTTCAAGAGATGTTTGCATTGATAAATATATAGATTCTTTTGTTATCGATGTAGCATCCTCTGACGAGGATTCTTCATAAGTAATGTCTCCTCATACTTCGATTGTAAATAAATTTATTGCTTTCCTTGTTGTGTGATATCCTGTTGAACACTGAAATTGAAATAAATTGAAATATAGATCTGTTTTTTCGACAGAAAGTGGCAGAAATATCTTTAAAAATCTACATATAACAGAAATGATGAGTACAGCAGTGATGAGTATCATATGACAGTGCTTTAAAAGCACAGGTAAATCTAATACTGTATAAATGTGTAATATATATATATATATATATATATATATATATATATATATATATATATATATATATATATATAATATATATATATTTTGAGTTTTTGATTTTTTTTTATAATTGCATGATTAAATAATGTAGTCTTTTTTTGTTATCAGGTTGAATTTTTCACTGTACAGTTATAAAATAGCTCATAATAAACATTTTTAAATATTGTTACATTATATATATATATATATATATATATATATATATATATATATATATATATATATATATATATATATATATATATATATATATATATATGGGTGTAACAATATTTAAAGAATATTTATTATGAGCTATTTTATAGCTGCACAGTGAAAATTCAACCTTGATACAGCAAGGAGGTAAAGACGGATCACGGCATACACGAAAGAAAACAATTCAAAAGCTCAAAACTATATCACAATTATATGACTTCGATAACAGCAAAGGAACAGTAATAAAAACTATAGTAGATGACGTAACTCAAGAACATTGCTCAGTACAGCATCCAATAAACAAAACTGAAAATGAAAGCACATCTAGGTTTCCAAATTTCTTGCATCTATCATTTTCATATATTGAATTTTTTTTTTTCTTTAAAATTTAAGTGGGACAACAAAACTTCATTCAGAACTTTCTATTATAGTACACGTGCTTGATAACAGGCGCAAACAATGAGAGCTTGAAGTCAGAAGGTTAATGGTCAGTTTAAGAGGGGCAAAGTCTCTTCCTAAAACGGTCGTACTATAGTAACCCCCCCCCCAGCCTTTCTTGTTTACTTGCTAACCTTGTTTACTCTTATTCAGTTTTCATCCTCTGACTTTACTACTGAAGGTAATCTATTTCTTGTTTTGTCATTGTCATTTTTCAATCTTTAAAGCATTTTAATTTTGTAAGCTCTGTTGTCAGTTTTAATTAGTGTTTTTGTATCTTTTTTAGCCAGAAAAGATGGGATATGGGTGATCCTGAAGCGCACCTATTAATAAATATATCAATGATGAGCTGACTGTTCTTCCTATCCGTACTCCCTACTATATATATGCATATATGTATATATATATATATATATGTATATATGTATATATATATATATATATATATATATATATATATATATATATATATATATATATATATATATATATATGTATTTATATGTATATATATATATATATATATATATATATATATATATATATATATATATATATATATATATATATATATCTATTCTATCTATGCATCTATCTCTGTGTCTAACTATCTGTTAATACACACACTAACACACACATATATGTATACATACGTATATATTAACTTTATCACATACACAATTGTTCTGTGCATTAACTAAATTATTAAAGGACCTCATTCAAACTGGATGGTATCTATAGATACCATGCAGTTTGAATGAGGTCCTTTTAGTATATATATATATATATATATATATATATATATATATATATATATATATATATATATATATACATACACGAAGGAAGCAGTAGGGAAAGGCATCCTCATCATCTACAGTTTATTTTCAATGCCGACGTTTCATGACGAATTCCAAGTCGCATTTTCAAGGCTATAAAATATAATATAATTTGCGAACATCAATAACAAATTAATGCAATGGCAACAGCTCTTTATGTAGTAAAAATATTTAAAACAAAACACCTCATTCCAAGACAAGTCAATAATGAGTAAAAGGAGTTCACTAAAATCTTAAAACAACCTACCTATATGAAAGAAAGAACAAGACTAACATAAATAAGTACAAACAGAGTGAGGAAAACCAGTTGCCCAAACTAGGCTATAAACAATTTCACTGAGGACGATTGAGTATTTAACGACGGCACAGTCTTCCTGATAATTATGGATTCTAGGATGGTTAAGTCGTTGTTGTTCTGCACTCGGCCTAGGATGGAAAAATCCTTGCTGTCAATATAAGTTTTACATAATTTTGAATGATTTCGTATATTTGATTGCTCAGGATTAGATAACCTGCTACCTGTTCTATGACTTATGCCCTGTGGGAATCTATGCGGACCTTCAACAGCCTCCTCGTGCATCCCACATATGTATATCCCGTGATCACATCCCGGCAAGTGTACTTGTAAACAACGCTGGACGAAAACAGAGGACTGAGCCGGTCTTTGACTCTGAACAGAGACCCTATTGTAAAGGGATTTTTCGGGATGATTTTCAGGTTTAAAGCTGGAAAACTCTTTTGAATAATGGCTGTGCATTTTCTCCTAAAAGTATCATCATGCACGAAAGGGAAACTTGCATACATCTTTAGTTTCGGCACAGTCGATTCAGGTGTTGCCGGAGTCATTTTCTGTAGTAGCAGTTTATTTAGGATCTGAAAAAGTCGTGATGGAAAACAATTATTATTGAAATATTTCACTAAAAGGATATCTCATCGTGGAAACTCTTCCAGTTTGACGAGTGGGTGTAAGCCCTATGGAGGAGGGTTAAAATAGAGTTCAGTTTCAAATGAAAGAAACACGAACTATAAAAATTCATTCCCAAACCAGTAAATGTATTTTTCTATACACACCTGTGTAAAAACCTGAGTCACCTCTGGAAATAATAAGATCAAGGAAGGGAGTTTGTTATTTACCTCCTTCTCCATAGCGAACCTTATGTTTGGATGTTGTCGGATGACGAACTCCAGAAAGGACTCTGCATGACATTCATGACGAAATAGGAGAACGTGTCGTCAACATATCTTCGATAAAATAGAGGGCGGAACCTAATGGGACATTCTTCTATTATGCGCTCCTCCAGGAGCACATGAAGATGTTAGCAAAAATTGGACCAAGTGGTGATCCCATGGCCATCCCTTCAGTTTGTTTATACAAACTGAAGGCAAAGGTCGTGTCCAGCACGGCCAGCTCTAAAAGTTGTTTAAAAATGTCCTACTAAAATTATTAAAAATTGCATCTTCATCAGTAAAAAGTTTGCTTAATATTATCTCAGTATTATTATTATTATTATTATTATTATTATTATTATTATTATTATTATTATTATTATTATTATTATTATTGGAGAAGCAATTCCACAGTTATGTATATGTACATATATTTAAAGATAAATATACAACTGTGGATTTGCTACTTCATTTTAAGACTCATGCTACTATGAGTATTTTTTTTATTACTATTATTTTTTTTTTTTAGAATATGAATCCAATTCATACGGGACAAGCATACAGGGACCATTGACTTGAAATACAAGCCTCCAAAGTATATGGTAGACAGGTTTTCCAGGAATATTGGAAAAGTTTTCCGTGCGTCTTTAATGTGTTCTTGAAGACTCTAAAACTTATTTCTTTTCCGAAGAAGAATTTTTATTTAAATAAGACAAGCGATTTAAACTACTCTGTATCCTTCAAAAATCTACTATTATAATTTGATGCTGGTACCATAAAAAAACTATATATTTATAACTTACTCTGCTATGCGAAAAACTTAATCATTCCTTGCTGGAGGCAGCCATCTCTCTCTCTCTCTCTCTCTCTCTCCCCTTAATAAGGTGATCAATGGCAATGGAGAAGCCTTGTTAAAACAAAAAGGTCACTTTTCTCTTGAAGCTGACTGGATTACTGGGCGCTAGTGATGACCATTTCAGGAAACAGAAATTCTTGAGACCACCTTATTTTTAACTATTGGGAAAAATTAACGCACACAGACGCACAAACCAGTGTATACACACACACACACACACACACACACATATATATATATATATATATATATATATATATATAATATATATATATATATATATATATATATACATATATTTATATAAAATATATGTATCTATCATATATTTATGTATAATATAATAATTCCAAGTTGATCTTGTCCTCCCTGGGGTGAAATTTTCTAGAAAGCTTTATTGCCACGAAAATAGCATTTTTTTTAAGAAATAAATGTAAATGTAGCGAAAAAATCATCATCATCGTATCCTTTTCCTCGTCGTCGGGAGGAGATATCTATCTATCTATCTATCTATCTATATGTATATATATACATATACATATATAGATATATATATATATACATATATATATACATATATATATATATATATATATATATATATATATATATATATATATATATATATATATATATATATATATATATATATATATATATATATATATATATATATATATATATATATATATGCATACATGTATATAATATATATACATATATGAATATATATATATATATATATATATATATATATATATATATATATATATATATATATATATATATATATATATATATATATATATATATATATATATATATATATATATATATATATACATATATATGTATATATATACATATATATATATATATATATATATATATATATATATATATATATATATATACATATATATATATATATATATATATATATATATATATATATATATATATATATATATATATATATATATATATATATATATATATATATATATATATATATATATATATATATATATATATATATATATATATATATATATATATATATATATATATATATATATATATATATATATATATATATATATATATATATATATATATATATATATATATATATATATATATATATATATATATATATATATATATATATATATATATATATATATATATATATATATATATATATATATATATATATATATATATATATATATATATATATATATATATATATATATATATATATATATATATATATATATATATATATATATATATATATATATATATATATATATATATATATATATATATATATATATATATATATATATATATATATATATATATATATATATATATATATATATATATATATATATATATATATATATATATATATATATATATATATATATATATATATATATATTTATATATCCGGCGACGAGAGAGAAAAGGATACGATGATGATTTTTCACTAAATTTTTAATTTCTTTCTTTTTTTTAAATATTGATGTTTTCGTGGCAATAAAGCTTTCAAGAAAATTTCATACCTTCTGCTGCAAGAAAGAATCATTGTCGCCTGGCGCCGTAATATCTTCGTGTTTTTCCTGCAGTCGTTTTAGAATTCTTCCGCTCATGCGTATAGCGCCATCACTCAACAGGTGCACTGACACCAAGGACTACAGTGGCCATCTCAGGGATCCTCCAGGAAGACGTCTTGAAGCCTTCAGAGACAGCATGTGAGCAAAGAAGGCGAAGTTTATGGTTAAAATGAACTGGATGACGAAGCAGATCGACTAAAAGAGATTTTCAAGAGGGAAAAGTACATCACGAGAATGGCAGATAGCTTCAGTCTGTAATTGTTTACTGCTGAAAATATGGACTACTTCGCGGAGCAGTATGAAGTCGAGGTTCCCGCCTTCTGCGATTATTCGGCACCTCTACAGTCGTATTGTCACTCACGGACGCAAGCTCTTCATTCGAAATAAGGAAGGAAATAATCAAGAAGAGAGGAAGACAGTGGAACGGAGGAACTGAAGAATTTATACGAAATAAAAGGTAGAGAACTTGAGGTGTTTTCTAAGCTGATTGAGAGGGGATTTTGGATGCCCAAAATTACCGCTTGGAGCAGTTCTTCGCTCGAAATAAGAAAGAGAAGGAACAAAAAGAGACGACATCGGCGTGGAGGTATACTGAAGAATGCTGACGAAGAATAAAGTAGATAACCTGAGGTGTTAGAAACTACTTCAAAGATTTTGATTCACAGAATTACTTTTCGGAGAAGCAAGGAAGAATCGAAGGGATGATCAATATCGTCAGTAAGAGGGAATCTCATAAGTTTATAGAAGACGACTCCTTAAAGCAAAGAAGCTGTTTATGTGCCAGAAAAAGAACTCCAAGTAATGGTTATCGCGATGTTGAAATGATCTAAAACCTTCGAGATTTTCCTTGAAGACATTTTGGAATCCTTCAGTCCTCCGGCTCCTGGAAGGACGAGAGAAATGCCATTCGCGCATGCGCCGAGCTTCAAAGTGTCAAAGAACAATCTCCGAGATGCTTCAAATCGTCTGGAAGCCTTCGGAGACAGAAAGTGTCAGTTTTGAAAAGTAGGGTAAGAGAAAGCAAAGAGTATTGGTGAGGGGAAGGGTCCGACCCAGAGGCCGCTTCCTTCCTCCAAGGAAGCAGCCTATGGGTCTGACCTTCCCATGGAAAGGGGCCCAAGCCCTTTAAGGATTGGCCCCAAAAGCCTACAAGGCTTGCCAGTCTTTGAGGGCAGCCTTGAAGGGAAGGGTCCGACCAGAGGCTGCTTCCTCGGAGGAAGGCAGGTATCCTGTCAGGCTGGGGAAGCAGGCCTGGAGAGGGCCCAAGAACTTCAAGGATGAGGCCCAAAGTCCTCCTAGGCTGGCCAGTCTCTTGAGGGCAGCCTTGAAGGGAAGGGTCTGACCCAGAGGCTGCTTCCTCGGAGGAAGGCAGGTATCCTGCCAGGCTGGGGAAGCAGGCCTGGAGAGGGCCCAAGAACTTCAAGGATGAGGCCCAAAGTCCTCCAAGGATGGCCAGTCTCTTGAGGGCAGCCTTGAATGGAAGGGTCCGACCCAGAGGCTGCTTCCTCGGAAGAAGGCAGGTATCCTGCCAGGCTGGGGAAGCAGGCCTGGAGAGGGCCCAAGAACTTCAAGGATGAGGCCCAAAGTCCTCCAAGGATGGCCAGTCTCTTAAGGGCAGCCTTGAAGGGAAGG
>NC_089762.1:9901195-9913695 GCF_040412425.1 Macrobrachium rosenbergii | reverse complement strand
CTCAATATGATTGGAAGAAGCTTTTATGACATAAGTTGAATGAAATCAAACAATGTGAATAACAAATGGTTATGAATCTGAATATTTAATAAGCTGAACATAATAATCTTGACAAAACTTTTACGACAGAATTCTAGTAATTCAGAAGTGTGTGGTATTCTCTGAAACAAGGAGCGACACATAGTCCTACATTGCAGTCTTTACACATGAAATATGTCTGCTGGCCTTTCTTGGGCCTACGGGATGTATGCGAGCACACACGACATCTTAGTCTAGGTCGCAGTTGTTTTTCTGTTGAGGGAACTGGATCAGGAAAGTGTCTTTCTGTTAGCCGCCTTGGCTGCGTTATTACGGTGCGGGTAATTATCTTGTTAGGTGCTGGAGGGTACCTTTCAATCAACTGCAGAACGACTGACTTAGAAAACTGTAAATATGACCCTTTCTTGCCAGTAACAAATCCATGCAAGTGATGACAGTTTACTAGTATCATATCAAGCAGACGGAAAAATAGTTTTATGTACCATCTCGTGGTTTTACGGATACACTTCACAGAACTAATAAGCATGTCGTTCTTGTCCACAATCCGCATTTTCTTATTATAGTCAACAACGCATGCAGGTTTTTGCACAAATTCCCCTGGTCGACACCTTTTTCACAGTCTACCATTATATTTTCATGTACTGAAGATAACATATACACTGTCCTGTTATCCTGCCATTTTAAACCTAATATTCCATTGCAGTTTTGAGACGAAATCTCAGATTTTGTTCACATCAGGAAATTTAGGCATAAATTTCCTATTTTTCCGGACTGTTCCACATGCTCCTGTTTCGTTGTCGCCCAAATACTTGAGCAGTTTTGGGCTGCAATACCAATTATCGAAATACAGGATGTGATGTTTTCCGAGATGCGAGGCCATAAATGTTTTTACCACAGAACCAGATACCCCTAGATCCTCATCTACCAATATCTCTGTATCTTTTCCAGTATAGATTATAAAATCGACAATATAATCCGTTTTGGCATCACAAAGTTCAAATATTTTCACTCCAAATCGACTTCTTTTATCTGGAATGTACTGCTTGAAACTTAGCCTTCCCTTCCATAACATTAAACTTTCATCTATGCATAAATCCTGGAAAGGTTGAAATTTTTCCCGGAATTTTCTACGCACACTGTCGAGCACGGGTTTAATTTTTTTAGTTTATTATCTGGGCTTGTTTCCTGTGAATTATCAACGAAATGTAGAACCCGTAGAATTTGAAGAAATCTGTCCCTTGCCATCAGCCTTCTCACACCCTTTTGTCTCGAATGTCTCAAGCGTAGTCCAGTAATCTACGATGCGATGTTTACTTATATGCGACATGATCATAATCACACAAAGGAACCGTATCATTTCCTCCACAGTAACCTGAGCAAATTTTCGCAAATACTTTGGCACTGCATCTCCTAGCGTATCAACAAGGAATCTCTGATAACGGTTTGTCTCTTCAGCAATCAGCCCCATAAATTCGTTGTCGAAAAATTCAAAAAAATAGTCTACTTCCTTTGAATTTTCATTCACATTACATTTCGACGTAATGCCACTGCCACTGCTGTCAAATATGAAATCTCTGGGCTGGAAATTGCTGGCAGCCCACTCCCACTCATCACCTGGGTCACTTCGCTGTCTCCGCCTTCTTTTGACACCTTGGCTTTCATTTGTAGGTGGCAGATTTTCGTCATTTTCACTGTCGGTTGATATTTCATCACTGTCTCTTGTACCAGGACCCTAATTATCCATTTCATTTCCTTCTAAATCCGATTCATTTTCATATCCAGAAAATGAGTCGAGAAGGTCTATAAAATAGTTATCCTCGTCGAGAGCTCTTCTCTCGATCTGCCGGCGGTCAACTCGAGGATGTCGTACCCTTGACCCCTCCTCCTGTGACATCTTGATGAAGACTAATGAATTTTAGGGAAACACGTGAATTTATATGAATTCACTGTATGGCAACTGACAGACTGTTACCATATCAAGAAAAAGAGGCCAGTATTTCAATCATCAGTCCTTCACATAAAAGGAAATTACCGGTGCTCGTATACGACACAACAGTGTTCCGGGCCAGTTTATTAAATGCGTCGTATACGTTACAACCGAAATCAAAGGGTTAATCATTAGTAATAATAGAAATAAAATACCAAACTTATTCGGTCCTTCTCTTCGTTTGACGCCATTTCCCACACATTGCCATTTACCAGGTATCGGTCATGCGGCTTATACTGCCAAAAATTTTATCGGAACGCCCACAAATTCTTTATCAATAGGAGAATTACATCAAAAATCTCAAACGGTTGCCTTTTATTCATCTAAATCTTATCCTACAGAATTGATTAATCAACCAGGATGGTTTCCTAAAATTTTAATCGCTGGGGGTTTTAATAATCAAGAGGATGGTATTACAGTTAGAAGGGGAGCGATTGATAATGGTAAGTTTTCGGCCGTTTCGTACGAAACAGCTTCGATAAAACTCGTATATAATAATAATAATAATAATAATAATAATAATAATAATAATAATAATAATAATAATAATAATAATAATAATAATAATAATAATTTTGCTTCGTCGTGTATATCTTTTAAACCTTTGATAAAAAAATCTAACATTTTACGTATAGGAATGCCCATAGGATTATTTGAAATCACAAATAATAATAATAATAATAATGAAAATGGTTTTTTATATCTTCAAGAATCATTTGAAATTACGATAGAAATATTTTCTCCCGATTTGATTGTAAAAATTTTACAAACGACAAAAAATGGCAATGAAAAGGAAATTATTATAAAAACGAAAGAAACTATTACCTTTTTTCACGATGTTCCAAATAACTGGACTCTATTTTTTTTTTTCTATAGGTACTAAACAACAACAGATGCAAGAAGAACAACAAATATTTAAAAAAAAAAAAAGAACATCTTTCCCTTTCTTCTCAAAGAAAACTCGGTAACTATAGATGTGAAAATATTAAATGTGATATTATTGAAAATGCTTCTTATTTTAAAATGTATTTATGTTACGCAACTCAGTTTATACCTTCCGTCGGCGATAAATTACAAACTACTACTACGAATAAAGGCGTCATTGTGGATATAATCTCGGATGAAAACATGCCCTTTGTCATTCATCCTCAAACAAAAAAGAATATTATACCGGATTTAATAATTAACCCATTTTATTTAAAAAGGCAAACGTTGGATAATATTTTAATTACGGGACTTAATTTAACAAATAAAAAAAAGAATCCATATTTAAATAATTCTTTTCTTTTTAACATTAATGATGCTATTCATTATATAGAACTGGGTAATGAATTAGTTACTGGTGATTTGATAAATCCCACGTCGGGTTTACCCTATATAAAACCTATTATTTTGTCTAATAATAATAATAATAATAATAATGATAATAATAAATCAGCGGTAGATTATAAAAGGAAGGAACAATTAAATGAAAATGATGGATTTATTTACGTAATGAGAGAAAATCCCAATGATCCGTTTATACCTCATGAAATTGTCAAAGGAAGCATATATACCACTAGATATTTTATAGTAAATAATCACAAGGCGACTTCCATGATGCAATGTTCGCATCCTGATGAAATTGTAAGAATGGAATTTTCGGGGGCCCCCGCTCGAGGTAAAAAAGGAGGATTTGCTACGGGACTTCAAGAACAAATGGCTTTTAGTGGAATGGGTTTGGCGCGGTTTAATAGCGATATTAGCCAAATTAGATCTGAAACTTGTATTTTACCTATTTGTAAAAATGATAAAAAAAGAAAAAATGATAATGAATTTATATCTTGTTCAAATACTTTTAAACGAATACACGATGAATTTATTCAATCTAATATAGACGTTGAATTTGACGTTACAAATCATCAAAAAATTTCGTTGGTTAAATAAAAATAGACTTAAAAAATATAATAATAATAATAATATAATAATAATAATAATAATAATAATAATAATAATAATAATAATAATAATAATAATAATAATACCTAATAATATTTTTTTATTATTTTGTTTTGTAAATAAATTTTATATTTTTACATATATATATATATATATTAAAAAATAAAAACTATAAATTTATTAATCATAAATTTTTTCCTTTTTCATTATTAAAATAAAAAATACATTCACCTTCATTTTGAAGCAAAATTAATACCACCATTAAAAAGCTAAATAAATTTACTCAATCTCAAGAAAAAACAAAATAATTCCATTTGATGAATTTATTTTATACGTAAATTCTACGGGAATAAAAAGATTCTTACTATTATTATTATTATTATTATTATTATTATTATTATTATTATTATTATTATTATTATTATTATTATTATTATTATTTTATATTATATATATATATATATATATATATATATAATATATAATAATAATAAATAATTATAATAATAAATAATAATAATAATAATAATAATAATAATAATAATAATAATAATAATAATAATAATAATAATAATAATAATAATAATAATAATAATAATAATAATAATAATAATAATAATAATAATAATAAATCTTTTCAAAAAAATCTAACCGTAGATATTTTTTTGAAAAGATTTATTATTATTATATTATTATATTATTTTATTATTATTATTATTATATATGATTATTTATATTATTATTATTATTATTTATATATATATATATATATATATATATATATATATATATATATATATATATATATATTTATTATAATAAAAATAATAATAATAATAATAATAATAATAATAATAATAATAATAATAATAATAATAATAATAATAATATAATAATAATAATGATAAATCTTTTCAAAAAAATATCTACGGTCAGTTTTTTGAGATTTTTGGAAATACTTTTTCTGATACAAATGACATTTTTTTTTTTTTTTTCCAACATAACGTACATGTTTCTCTCTTGAGATTGAGAGTAAATTTATTTAGCTTTTCAATGATGGTATTAATTTCATTCAGTCTTTATTCCTTACTTACTGATGATGGGATATGTGAAATGAAAAATGGTCAACGTACTGAGTATAAAGGATTCAAAAATAATAAAAAAATACATTTACCTTTCAGTAAATGTTAATTTGTAGCAAAATTAATACCACCATTGAAAAGCTAAATCAATTTCCTATAAATGGCGAGAGAGAAAAACATATATATATACAGGAAAAAGATGAAAAATTGTCGTTTATATTAGAAAAGTATTTCTCAAATAACACGAAGAAAAACCGTAGATATTTTTTTGAAATATTTTTTAAAAATACTAGAATTTTATTTGATGGATTTATTTTATGCGTAAATTGTACGGGAATGTTTATATTTTTTTAGGTGAAAACATTCATTTTATTTTCCTTCACATTATTCCTTACTGGTGGGATACGAAACGAAAATCGTCAACGTGAGTAAGGATTAAAAAAATAAATAAAAATACATTCATTCATTTTTTTAAGTAGTGATGGAAAATTTATAGCAAAATGATTGGTTTTGCCTAAAAGTATAAACATTCCCGTACAATTTACGCATAAAATGAATCCATCAAATGGAATTCAATTATTTTTAAAAAATATTTCAAAAAAATATCTACGGTTAGATTTTGAGATTTTTGGCAATACTTTTTCTGATACAAATGTTTTTCCAACATAACATACACGTTTCTCTCTTGAGATTGAGAGTAAACTTATTTAGCTTTTCAATGATGGTGTAACAACAATACGGGAATAAAAAAGATTATTATTATTATTATTATTATTATTATTATTATTATTATTATTATTATTATTATTATTATTATTATTATTATTATTATTATTATTATTATTATATATTATTATATTATATATATAATATAATAATAATAATAATAATAATAATAATAATAATAATAATAATAATAATAATAATAATAATAATAATAATAATAAAATTTAAAAAAAAATAGCTAAGGTTAGTTTTTTGAGATTTTTGGAAATACTTTTTCTGATACAAATGACATTTTTTTCATTTTTTCCAACATAACGTACATGTTTCTCTCTCGAGATTGAGAGTAAATTTATTGTGCTTTTCAGTGATGGTATTAACAACAATACTTATTGATGATGGGAATAAAATGAAAATGGTCAATTATTATTATTATTAATTATTATTAAAATTGCATTTATTTTCAGTAAATGTTTTAATTTATTATTAAATTATTATTACCATTTTTTCTTATAAATGGCAAAAGAAAAACATATATGTACGGTAAAAAGGTGAAAAATTGTCGTTTATATCAGAAAAACTGTTTCCCAAATAAATATGCCTACGAAATATTTTGCCAAAATTCCTTTTAGTTTCGTAGTTACGTTGTATTTAGTAAAAGTAATAAGCCAAAACATCGATTTTACAAGAAAATGTAGTATGTATTAGTTTATGTCCATTTTTATAATTATACAAATGACATTTTATATTTTTTCCAACATAACGTGAGCAACGTTTTCTCGAGTCCACAGCTGAGAGTGAGACGGAGTGTAAGATGCAAGTCATTTTGTCACCTTTCAATGATTTTTTACGTCTAATTTTTTCCTTTCTTTTAGCAAAAATTGATGATGGAGGAAAAGAAATAAAACATCTTTTATGGTTACAAAAAAGAAGATTAGCTCGATAAAGAGTTCAAGAATTGAAATGTTAGTAAAAAAATTATTTCGTTTTGGGACTAAATGCCCTGACCTTCACTTCCAAAATTAATACCTGCATGCAAAAAGCTAAATCCACTGTTACACCCCACAAATGTTGCTGCTGTTAAAAGAAAAACGTCTTATACGCACGTCAAAAAAGATAATGAACTCGTTTCATAATTAAAAAGTATTGCCTGGTTAACATGTACAAAAATTATATATGAAAATATTTTTTTGAAACAATTTTTAAAAGATCCTGCAATTTTCTTTACCCATAAATTTTACAGATAAAAATGCAAACGGGAATGTTTATACGTATTCAAGAGTAAAACATTCATTTTATATACCATTCCACATCTTAGAAGACTATACTGATGGGATATGAAACGTCTGTAAATCGTCAATTCGGCGCCAGGTAGTGTTTCGGCGGCGTAAAAAAATAAGTTCCATTGAGCTTTTTTTCTTTAGTGATGGAAAATTTATTCAAAATGATTGGTTTTACCTAAAAGTGCCAGGTAAACATTTTTCATTTTTACTTAATGGTATTTATAAATAATGTCCATCAATTGTTATATTATTTTTGAAAAATATTTCAAGAAAAAAATATTACTGTCAGTTTTCTATATTTTTTGAAATACTTTTTCTGATACAAATTGTTTATTTTTTTCATTTCAGGTCCAACATAACCATTGGCGATGTTTCCTAACAGAGGGCGACTGCCACATCCAAATCGATTGGGCCCTTTTCAATGATGCGGATCCAGATTCCTCACGGTGGTAGACCTTTATGACGCCCATGCAAGGATATATGAAATGCCCTGCTCTCCAGTTGGGTTATTATTATTATTACATCACAATTATTATTATTATTATTCCGAGCTGTGGTCTGCCCTGGCTCAACTTGGGAACCACGCACCACACCACCATTATTACAACCCAGCGGCCATTATTATTATTGATTATTATTCCATATAATATATATATAAAATACTGGAAAATAATAATAATAATAATAATAGGATAATAACCCCATAGCTAACAAATAATGGGGAATAATAATAATAATAACGGGTAATCGCCACTCCCCATCTCTGCAGAAATCTTTTCAAAAAATATCTACGGTTAGTTTTTTGAGGATTTACATCGAAAAGCAACCTTTTTCTGATGCCGCGACATGTCATCCGCCATTTTTTTTCCCCAAGTAACGTACGTTCCGTCCTTTAAGATTGGGGAGGGAATTTTTTAGCTTTTGCAATGAATGGTGTAACTAAACACTTCCAGGCATAGAACGATTATTTTTATTAGATTATTATTATTATTATTATCGGAGATTATTATTATTATTATTATTAGCATTATTATTTATTTTATATAATATATATATATAAATAATAATAATAATAATAAAACAGCAGCCTACAGGCCAGGATAATAATAATAATAATAATAATTAATTAAGTAATAATAATAATCTTTAATGAATCCGTTTTTTTCATTCAATTTTTTCAAAAAAAATAGCCAGGTCACGCATTTTAGATCATTTTTACTTTATAGTTTTTATACGAAATGACATTTTTTTCAACATGTTTCTTCATTTCAGGCATCAAGATTGTATCTAAATTTGTATATTTCAATGATTGGTTTGTAATTTCATTCATATTATTGTTTATTGTTTGATCAGGTCATATCAATGAAAAATTGGTCAACGGCCCGGCGTCATAAAGGCAATTAAGCCGCCTGAAAATAAAAAATCAGCAGTAACCTTTCAGTAAATGTTAATTTCAAGCAGCAATATATATATATATACCACCATATATATATAAATCAATTTCCTATAAATATAGAGATATAAATATATATATATATATATATATAAAAGATGATAAAATAATATTTATATTAGAAAATATTATAACATTCAAATTGTCATGATTTAGAAATGGTATGATATTTTTTGAAATATTTTTTAAAAAAAACGGTAGTCAATTTTATTTGACCAGATTTATTTTACACGTAATTTTAAAGGAATGTTTTTTTTTTTTAGTCGGATATTTCATTTTATATTTCTTCACATTATTCTTTACTGGTAAAGAAACGAAAATCGTCAACCTGAGATTAGATTTTTTATTCAAAAAATAAATAAAAATACATTCATTCATTTTTTTTGACAGTTATCAAAATTTATACAAAATGATTGGTTTTATACTAAAACTGTAATCTTATATAACTGCATATTTGCAGTCCAAAAAGAAAACCATCAAACATAAATTACTCTTATTTTTATAAAAAATTTCAAAAACAAACAGAGCCCAGTTCTATGCTAAAATTTTTACAAATACTTTTTCAAAACATTGACATATTTTCACATTTTTTTCCAACATTTATCACTCTCCAGTAATTCAGTCAAACTTGTAAAGGATTGATATGATATCTATTTCTTTTAAATGAGCTGCTAAGAACATTTTAGAATAAAAATGTTTTTCTATTATTGCATTCAATAGTATTATGAACATAATTATTATGGTAAGATTATGCCCATCTAGACTCGACTTTAAGAGAATTATTATTAGGCGAATTATGAATTATTATTTTATATAATCTTCAATAAATATTAATAATAATAATAATAATAATAATAATAATAATTTAACTGCGTTTAATAATTTAAAATTTTAATAATAATAATAATAAATCTTTTCAAAAAATATTTCTAATTTGGTCCAGTGGGTTGATATTCACATTAGCTTTTGCATTTGATAAAAATAGCCTGGTGTATTTTTTCATTTTTGATACATAACTAAAGGTTTCTTCTGGATTAGAGTAAATTTATTTGAGTTCAATGAAATGGTATTAGTTTTCAATGATAACTTATTTTGATGGGTATATGAAATGAAAATACTAAAACAGTTATTATATAAATTGTTCAAAAAATATAACAGAATCTTATAGCCTTGTTATAAATGTTAATAAGTATTTTTTGAAAATTTTACCAAGTTTAACAACTATAAATCAATAGCCTATAAATGGCCTCAAAGACTTTAAAAAAATAATATGGCATGTCGGTAAAAGATGAAAAAAATAATCAAATTTATTTACAGTTGCTTATCCTTCGGCTTCGTGTTGTTTCACCACAGAAAAACGTGCGTCAGATACCATTTTTCCAAATACTTTTTAAAGATAATAAAATTTTATTTGATGGAATTTATTTTTCCATCACCGTAAATTAACAAAGAATGTTTATGGTTTTTTAGGTTAAAACATCCCATATTTAGTATTCAATACAATTTTATTCTTTACATATCCCTTGTGGTAGCAATAAATACTGTATCGTCCATCAATAACAGTGGGTAGAGTAGATAAAAATAAAAAAATACATTCATTCATTTTTTTAAGTATTTGATCAACATTTATAGTAAAAATGATTGGTTTGCCGCACAAAAGTTAAACATTAGCACTGTTCAAAACATTCTTTGTACATGAATAAAGCCATCAAATGGCATTCATTATTTTTAAAAATTTTTCAAACATTTACAAACTTATCACGGTCTGTTTTTGAGCTTTTTTAAAATCTTATAAACATGACAAATGACAATTTAACTTTTTTTTTTTTCCCAACATAAATCACACAGCATCCTTGAGATTGAGATAATTTATTGCTCAATTTCAATGCCTTTTGAGAATTAATTTCATTCATTCTTTATGATGATGGGATAAGTCTGTGAAAATTATTATTATTATTATAATTATTATTATTATTCATTATTATTAATTATTATTATAGTTACCACAATCAAGTCTTATTAGATTTATACAATATAGTTATATATTAAATACACAACAATGGGTAATAATAATAATAAAAATAACATTAATAATAATAATAATAAAAATAATAATAATAATAATGGCAACATAAATAAATAAATCTTTTCAGATAAAAATAACGGTTTGTTTTTTGAGATTTTTGCAAATACTTTTCTGCAAATCGAAGGGTTGACATTTTTTCATGGGTTTTTTTCCCCAACATAACGATGACGTTTTGTCTTTGAGGGGGTTGAGGAAATGCACTCGAAATTGTTCATCGTTAGCTGTTTCAATAGAACTGTAACAACAATTCCCTTTCCAGTTGATTTTCCATATTTTATTATTATTATTATTTGATTCTAATTATTATTTCCAATTATTATTTTATATAATATAATATCAATAATGGTTGTAATAATAATAATAACATTAATAATAATAATAATAATAATAATAACCAAAATTTTTTCAAAAAAGTGATTTGCCACCATTGGGGGTAGAAGGTTTTTGAGATTTTGGAAAATCGGGGTTTTTCTGATACAAATGACATTTTTTCCAACATAACGTACATGTTTAGCACTAATAGGACTAATGTCTAATGTTACGATCAAAGGTGAGTAAATTTAGGAACTGTTGATTAAGTGATGGTATTAACAACGGTACTTATTTACTTTTAATGAAATGCAAAAATGGTCAACGTACAGAGTACCCATCTGTTCAGAACAAAAATAAAAAAATGCATTTATTATTAATCTGTAAATGTTTTAATTTGTTTTCATTACATATATTTTTATTACATGACTATTCACTTTTTTTCTTATAAATGGCAAAAGAAAAACATATATGTCCGGTAAAAGATGAAAAATTGTCGTTTATATCAGCATTAAAACTGTTTCCCAAATAAATACATTTATGAAATATTTTGCCAAACACTTGCCTTTTAGTTTCGTAGTTACGACAACTCAAAATTTAGTAAAAGTAATAAGGAGGGATAAAACATCGATCATTACAAGAAAATGAAAGCTCCAGTATGTATTCTGTTATCGTCCATTTTTATAATTATATATATTAAAACATTTTATATATCAAACCGCCCCTATGTTGAGCAATTGCATCTTTAAAACCAGTCCACAGCTGAGAGTATTTTGAGACGGCAGTGTAAGATGCAAGTCATTTTGTCAGAGGAAGTTCTGTCATTCGATCACTTTTTTACGTCTGTTTTCCATTTCTTTTAGCAAAAAATTCATCATGCCAAAGAGACTGAAAAACAAGTAAGGGAAAATTTATCAATTACAAAAGAAGAAGATTAGCTCGAAAAAGAGTTCAAGAATTGATAATGTTAGTAGAAAAAATTACTCGTTATTGGGACTACTTTCCGACCTTCACTTCCCGGAGTCTTGCTGTCTCTTTCTCTGACTGCAGGGTGTTGGTCCTCTTATCCACTGTTAGAAAACACCACTCTGTTGACTGCTGTTATAGCTCCGCCAGTATTCACTTTCTCATTTCAGTATCAACCACGTCATTTAAAAGATAATGAACTCGTTCATCATAAGCCGTTTGATTTCCCAGGTTTCACATCAAACACTTCATTATATCCATGAAAACGGATGGTATCTTTGAAACAACATCTGTAGCAAAGATCCTTCCTCAAATCTTTATCCCAGGTTAAATGCCTTACAGATATCCAGTGCTTCGAGAAAAACACCTGCTGACTTATGATTTTAAGAGTAAAATCTAACATTGTGTTTAGTATACCATTCCATTTTAGAAGACTTGTTTAGATTTGCAGAATGTTGTTTAAGCCAATATTTATCTCTTCCAAGATATCATTGTTTGAAGGTTGGCTGTCATAGGAGATATTGAGAGCTTATTAGATGCGGGTTTGATTTATTTATTGATAGATAGATAAAATAATATCAATATTAAAAATGATTATAACATTTTTACTAAATTGTCATGATTTATTATTAAG
>NC_089762.1:9893695-9896195 GCF_040412425.1 Macrobrachium rosenbergii | reverse complement strand
TCTTACTTCTTCCTAATGAACACCTTCATATTCTTTCGAAGCTTGAATTTCAAGTCAGTGGCTCCTTTGGTGGGCGTGTTCCTACGAATAGGTTTCATGTTCTTAGTTCTTAGTAATAATAATAATAATAATAATAATAATAATAATAATAATAATAATGAAACTTGGCTCCGTTTTTGAAGCGAGCAAAGCCGAGGGCCAGTGGAGGCTATCTCCTCGAAGGGAAACCCTGATCAGGGGTCAAGGGACGATAAGGGAAAAGCCCCTTGATACAGGAGAAGGATTTAGGGCCAAGTCGACAAACACTGCTCCATCCTCTGCAGCAGCATTTTTTCTTTCCATTTCTTAGGTACCTGTGTCAAGATAGTCTACTATTTAATACGTACGTTCTGTATGAAGAAGACGTTTGAACAGTGAGCTTGAATCCGAGTATTTCATGGAAAACTTTTGATCTTTCTTCGCCTCAAAGACAATCGTCTTTGAATTTCTTTCTTTCTTTCTCTCTGCAGATTTCTTCTTCTCGCTTTCTGGGGCGTTATCAGGTCAAGGTCGAGAATGGACGTTCACAGATGATAATTATGTATTACCTTTCTGTTTGTCTGTCCGTCTGCCTGTCTGTCTCTCCCATCATCATATGGGTTAGCAGAAAATTATGTATGTACACACACACACATACACACACACACACATGTATATATATATATATATATATATATATATATATATATATATATATATATGTGTGTGTATATGTATGTATGTATGTATGTATGTATGTATGTATGTATGTATGTATGTATGTATGTATGTATGTACGTATGTATGAGCGTTGTTTTGATGGGATGTCGAGGCATGAAGAGAATCCGAGAAAAATGAATTGTCCAGTTGTGATGATGACAACCTTGATGATTCATCGAAACCTGTATTTGTTTGTTAAGCAAGAAGGTTTGGTGTACAGTACAGAGCCAGTTAAATGATGCAGAGTATTGGAGAGGAGAAAATTGTCGAGGTATTGGTCTGCTTCTTCACGAGGTTTGGGATTCCCAAAACGACTCTTCAGAGTGACTCTGGGGGGACCAACGTTACAAGTAGACAAATTGAATACCCGAAGGGAACAATCCAAGATGAAAGAGCTGGAACTGAAAGCTCTTCAACTATGTAGTATGAAGAGAGAGCGGAGGAAAGGCATCATGAAATCCAGTTGTTAAAATAGCACTTGTTAGCTAGCAACAGTAACAATCAGGGTGATGATCCATTCAACTTGTTAAGTGCCCTTAAACTTGTTCCTCTACCTAATGAAGAAGACGTCCCTGAATTTTTCTATTTCTTCTGAAAGAATTGCTCAAAAGTTCAAGTGCCTCGGGACATGTGAACCACTTTGGTTCAAGTCCAGGGAAGGAGACAGTTTCGAAAACATGAGGGAACTGCTTTTGACTGACGAGTGTAAAAGGTCTGTGTCGAGGGAGATGAAGAAGAATCATTTGGGGGAACTGAAAACTGATTCTTTGCAAGAGTTACCAGAGACAAGACTCGGCAAAGAAGGATAATTGTGTCATTAGAAAGTTCTTTCCACGGAATGCAAATAATTTTCAGGGAATGTCTTATCAAAACGGGTTATCTGAGTTTGACAGAAACGAAAGTGTAAACAGTGGTGTTGATATTAGTTGAAACGTTTGCACAGAGTCCAGGGGCGTCATTTCAAATTTCTGTTGAAGGGGCGGGGGGCAAAGATGGTTTGGTCAGCGAAGCGAACCTAATCAGCTGAGTTTTTTTTTTTTTTTTTTTTTAGCTATTTTATGTGTTTTTGAAGTCACATGAGCAAGGTATTTCAGCAAAAATTATATACTTCCACTACTATATGTTTTATCTCATCATCACTGGTAGCTAGTAGACAGACAAAGATCAAGAAACAATATTTCTGAGAAATTTTATATATTTTTGATTGCACATTTAAAAAGAAAACATGCTGTTAATTCTTGGGGCTTGGGGGTAAGGGGGCCAAGTTGAGGCTTTGGGGGGGCAACTTGGGTTTGGGGGGGGCAATTTGAGTCTTGAGGGGGGCGGTTGACCCCCCAGCGCCTCCAAATGACGCCCCTGATAGAGTCACGTAGGTACGTGAACAGTAGAAGGTGTGGAGGTGGCAGTAGACTTACAGAAAACGGGTGTAAGAGAAAGGGACACACAAAAGCGAACTGCTGTGCTTTGAAGAATTACTTTGACAAGATTAAGGAGCCATTACTGTTCTTGTTTCTGCGGCGAAGGCGCAAAAAAAAAAGAGGTGGAAAAAGAAAATAAGTGACTGAAATTTCCTAGGTATATCAAATGGCTCTGTTTTCACTGATGGAACTCAACGATCAGGACGAAGTGTGAAGAAGATTCTACGTGGCTCTGGCGGGGCACAGTCTTTCATGTGAAGAAAGCCTGTCTGTGCCGAATCGGTTTGACTTCCCAGATAATGATTTGGTAGTTTGGGAGGATTTCCTAACAAAATTGCACCCTA
>NC_089762.1:9883695-9888695 GCF_040412425.1 Macrobrachium rosenbergii | reverse complement strand
AAACCATGACAAAAGCATCCTTGGGATTTCAGTATTGTATGTAGATAGATAGATAGATATAGATAGATAGATAGATAGATAGATAGATAGATAGATAGATAGATAGATAAGTCTATTGACTGCAGTATTATAGCTATAAAAATGCAACAGGATCTCAAATTTGGTCCAGGAAAAGGACATAAAAGATAAACAAATAAATCTCAAGAGTCATAAAAACATGTCAAAGCAGAACAGTAAAAAAAAAAATCATGTTTTATAACATTTTCAACATTGTCACCTTTACAAGTGGAACTTGAAATGCAGCTAAATAAAGAAGAAGCCTTAGTGTATAAACATTTCAGTAGAACCTTCATGAATGACCACTACTGTACTTTCTTCCTCTGCAAAACAACATAAATGAACCTGACAGACTTATTATATTCCAGAGAACAACAACAAACAAATGATAACAATATCCAGCAGTTCTTAGTCATTTCCTCATCTGTATGTAGACAGAATTCAGAGTACTATTTGACACTTTTCTGACACATGACAATGATCTAAAAATATCCCTAATACTCGTCAGATTGGCCAACAACAACATTTTGGCAATGGGCCACAAACAAGGATGTGAAGCAGAAGACGTAAAAATGGTATGAGAGAATGCAACAAGACTGAATATTATATATTCTTCTGTATTGGGAGCAATTTCAGAACACCAGGAGAGACACCACTGGGTCCATAAGCCTCTGTCTGTCTGACTTCATATTTTGAGTTATCCAGTATATATATATATATATATATATATATATATATATATATATATATATATATATATATATATATATATATATATATATATATATATATACTGTATATATATATAATGTATATACATAGCTGGTTCTAAAACTCTTAAAGGTGATCCTTACTGATAAGCAAACATGACAATGCATATATATAGAACAGCATAACTTGAATTATGTAAGAATAGTTCTCTATTTATGTTAGGAGAGATCCCTGCTGAATATGGCCTTAATATTAATGCAATTAAACAGTTGAATAATTATCTATCTAAATTATTTATCCATTCGCTTGAAATCAACACTTTGACACATCAGAGGGAGAGCAGCATTTCCTCTCTTTTCCTTTCCTTTCCTTTCAGTGACAGCAGTACAGAATAACACAAGCACATAAAAAATGGGGCAGAGTGTTTTCTTTCAGGGGGCTTGGTCATGTGGGAAGAATGGGAGACTAAGGGAGGGGGGGGGAGGGAGGAAGGGATGTCTAGAAAGTGCTAGAGTTCACGTCCCCGCTCTCTCTCTCTCTCTCTCTCTCTCTCTCTCTCTCTCTCTCTCTCTCTCTCTCTCTCTCTCTCTCTCTCACTGTAAACAAAGAAAAAATAAAACTAAACAAATAAAAAAGACTTGGGATGAAAGACACCATTTGCACTTTACCAAAAGACTTCTTTCCGAAGAAACAGTAGCCAGGTTGTTTCTTCCTGCGATGTGTCCTCAAGTCTTCACTGTGTCATCACTCTCCCTTCTTCTCTTTTCTTCTCTCTTTCTTCTTCTTCTTCTTCCCTTTTTCTCTTCTTTTCTTCTTTTGGTCCATCAAGGTATAATTTTCCAAGTCCCTTCTCCCTGCAGAGTGTCTTCAAGTCTTCAACATCATCAATCTTTGTACCAAAAGGCGGCGAGATCCTTACTGATCTCAAAGGCCGAACATTTAGCGACTGGAGTAGAAGCTTTACGTCACAATCTGAGGAAAGACAAAAAATGGCAGGATATTAACAGCTACTCTACTTGACCTGCACTCAAATGAAATGCTGTCAATTGGGTCACTGCTGAGTCGGGAAGTTGGGGAAAACGCGCTGGTATGAAAGCAGTTAGCTTGCCCAGGTAAAGCCTTCAGTACAGTGGTACACAGGTTCCAACTTCTTTTATGACTTGTGTGGCCTGGTTGGGAGCGATCTCGTCTTTCAATTGAAAGACCTGAGTTCGATCCTGACATAAGTTAGAAATTTATTTCTGTTTCACATGTGATTGTGTGTTGATATTTCTATATATATATATATATATATATATATATATATATATATATATATATATATATATATATATATATATATATATATATATATATCTATATATATATATATATATATATATACACACACACACATACATGCATTCATACATACACACACACACACACACACACACACACACACATATATATATATATATATATATATATATATATATATATATATATATATATATATATATATATATATATATATATACATACAAGGTGTGATCATAAAGTATTAGGACTGGTGCTATAAAAAGAAAACTACAACACGTACCATTTTAGAATTTAATTTCCTTTGAAGTAGTCTCCTTTGGAAGCTGCACACTTTATCCAGCGCTGTTTCCATTGATGGAAGCATTGCTGGAACTCGTTTTCTGGGATAATCAGCAGCTGCCTCATCATATTTACTTGGATCTCCTCGATGTCTTGAAATCTTGTTCCTTTCAAGTGGGATGTGATTTTTGGAAAGAGGAAAAAGTTGTAAGGGGCAAGATTTGGGAACACAGTGGCTGTCAGACCTGGGTGATGTTGTGCTTGGCCGAAAACTGCTGCACAAGCTGCGCTGAATGGGCAGGTGCTTTGTCATGGTGCAGCTACCACTCACAGACGCATGCAGTTCTGGCTTTTTCGGATGAATAGCATCCCGAAAATGACACAACACGTCGCAGTAGTACTGTACTCCTTGTTTACTGTCTGACCAGATGGAGCATACTCATGATGAATAATTCCTTTATAGTCTAAGAAAACGATGCTTTTCTCAGTTTTGCTGGTTGCAGGTCTACCAGAACTTTTGTCACTATCGACATTTTGTTGGCCACCTTCATAACGCCTGAACCACTAGTACACTCGTGTACGGCTCATACACTCCTCTCCATACACTTATTGCAACTTTGCGTAGGTCTGTGCGCAGGTATCATCAAGCTTTTGGCAAAATTTTATGCAGATTCTCTGCTCAACTTTCTCCATCATAGTCAATGCGACAACCACACACTACACACCTTACTTCCAAGTGCTGCTGTAAAGAGCGGAAGTGAGCTAGGATGCTAAAAACTTAGTGTGCATTCCCAGTAAGGATCAAGGTCAATCTCTGCCAAGTGGCCTCATTCTGCGTATTTTAGTTCTTTTACTATAACATCAGTCCTGACACTTTGATGATCATAACTTGTGTGTGTGTGTGTGTGTATATATATATATATATATATATATATATATATATATATATATATATATATATATATATATATATATATATATATATATATATATATATATGTGTGTGTGTGTGTGTATGTGTGTGTGTATACATATACATATATGATACATATCATGATTAACCAGAGTCGGTTCTTCAGGTCCTAAAATAAAAAACAAACAAACAACTGAAGCACCGTAAAACTAATTTATTATAACAAAGTTATATACATTATGTGCAAATGAGTCGAGGTTTGGCAATATCAGATATCACATAAACATTGCTTATTGTGAATTAATAAGCAGAGTCAGAATCAAAAACAAATGTAGCTAAAACTGAGTTTCTCTACCAAAAATCAGTAACATCAATAACAATGAGCAAACATAATCATCGCATTAATTATATTGTAAGCACAGCTTACAATATAATTAACAATAATCAAACAGCTTAAACAACATACTCAAGCAGCATAAAAAAACCACACTAACTGAGGGTAGCAAATTATAAAAAAAAAAACAGACTATCTCCATAGAGACGTCGAGACAGACCCAGCTGTCGAAGAGGATGAAGATACTCAGACTCTGTGAAATCATCGAAACAGCCAGTGACTGCGAACAGGAACACATCCAACTCACAGATGATCACGGCAGAAACGTCAAGACAGCAAATCTGCTGCCAAACAGGAACCAATTCCCCAGATGACTATGGTTTAGTCACTCAACCATCCTCTGCTACCAGAGCCAGAAGGTAAAATGATACCTGCTGAAAAAATATGGACTCCTTGCTGCCATGCTGCTGAGACCTGACTCACTGCCATACCAAACCCGACTGCCGCAGTCAATACGAAGGCGTCAGACATCAACTTCACACACACAAAAAAACACACAAATACCAATATACATACATATGACTTTTTATCACATCACCGTGATTCATATACAATCAGTAAGCTGCAAACGTCCTTTAATATCCAATTTGCTCTAATTCGGAAATAATATATTTTCATATAGTTTGAAGGAGAATTTTTAGTTGATAATAAGTTCGTCGTCTCGTGGGCTGAACCAGCGAAGGACAAGAACTCAGGACTACAGTAGACGCTTAACCCACGCTGGCTGCGTGGGTCAGCGTCTACTCTAGTCCTGAGTTCTTGTCCTTCGCTGGTTCGAGCCCACGATACGACGAACTTATTATCAACTAAAAATTCCCCTTCAGTAACATATCTGAAAATATATTATTTCGAATTAGAGCGAATTGATATTAAAGGACGTTTGCAGCTTAACGATAATACATACATATATATACATATAAACATAATTATACCGTATATATACTGTATATATATATATATATATATATATCTTCTTCTTCGTCTTTTAACGTGCTTTTTTCCCATTTTTGTATGGGGTAAGCACGATGCCTTCTTTTGAAGGACTTTTGATTTGGCTTTGGGGTAGACCTGTAGTCTCGACCGGCTGCCCTGCCTGACATCGCTTAGACCCCGGTAGCGTATGTTTCATGTATCATACCCGACCCAACGCCCTTTCTTCCCAGCAGCGAGAAGTTGTTGCGCGGGTAGGGCAAGAGTTCGAGACATGTGAGATGTTTATTATGTTTTTAGAAGGTGTTGTAGTGGCTTTGTTTTGTGTGTATTTAGTCTGTAACACCCATTTGCTTTTTAAGCAAACCTATCCGTTGATTACATATATAATCCCGGGATGTCTACACGGATAGC
>NC_089762.1:9856195-9878695 GCF_040412425.1 Macrobrachium rosenbergii | reverse complement strand
CTGCAGTCTTCCAGTGTTACAGCTTCGTTCGACTCTGTCATGGGCGCCTGGGGTTAGGACTTGTGCTTGAGGGCTAGATGGTTGCCGTGTCGGCTCTGTCTTTGTTGTCCTGCAGTCTTCCAGTGTTACATAGTCTGCAACTCTGTCATAGGCGCCTGAGGTTAGGACTTGTGGCTTGAGGGCTAGATGGTTGCAGTGTCGGCTCTGTCTTTGTTGTCCTGCAGTCTTCCAGTGTTACTTTTGTCTCGACTCTGACCATGGGCGCCTGAGGTTGGAGGACTTGTGCTAGGGCTAGATGGTTGCAGTGTCGGCTCTGTCTTTGTTGTCCTGCAGTCTTCCAGTGTTACAGCTTTGTCTGCGACTCTGTCATTTCGCCTGGGGTTGGAAGACTTGTGCTTGAGGGCTAGATGGTTGCCGTGTCGGCTCTGTCTTTGTTGTCCTGCAGTCTTCCAGTGTTACAGCTTCGTCTGCGACTCTGTCATGGGTGCCTGGAGTTGGAGGACTTGTGCTTGATGGCTAGATGGTTGCCGTGTCGGCTCTGTCTTCGTTGTCCTGCAGTCTTCCCCTGTTACAGTTCGTCAGTGGATGTTTGTGTAACTCTGGCTGTAATGTAACTAGTAGCATGCTGCTTACGTACTTATTAAACTGTTTATGTAGTTCATATGCTGCTTATGTATTTATTAATTTTGCTGCTCAAGTGTTTATTAATTTGAAGTTTAAGTTACTTGTATTGTATTTTGCTGCTGTTAAGTAACTAATTTTGATAGTAATGCTAATTTTAAATATGACTCGACTGTAAATATGTATAGCTTACTGTAAATAAATTAATTTTAAGGTAACTTTTTGGTTTTGTTCTGCTCCTCCTCCTTTGTTTGTCACCTCTCGTCAGTCATTTCAGCCCAGTTGCTTGTTTCTGTAAAGAACCTGTAGATCTCGGGAGGCGAGATCATAATAGTATATATATATGTACTGTATATATGTGTGTGTCTATATATGCATATATATATATATATATATATATATATATATATATATATATATATATATATATATATATATATATATATATATATATATATATATATAATTGACTAAGATTCACTGTACTATTATAATTTAGAGGAAATCAGCAGGTTAAAATATAATTAGCATGAAATAGTTACTTTCAATACTATTATTCACCAATTTATATTTAAAGATTCATTCCCCAGCCTCTTATTCATCATCTCCTGCTACTCTCACTTCTCCTTCTTTTCATTCTGCTCATAACATGGGAAGAGGGGGAGGACAGAAGAAGGAAAAGGAATAAGAACGGTTTCTCTTGTGACGGCTGACTTTTGATGATACTGATACTCACCTTTGAATAAGTTAATCACTAAATCAGTGGTTCCTCCTTCTTCCCTGTTTGTTGGAAGCGTCCTGTTGATGATTTTGGCAAAACGATCCTCAGGAGATTTAAACAACGAGTATTCTAAGTTCAGTTTCTTTGCTGAAGTCATGAGAGGAATGAGACGATGAAGGCTCTCTAAGTCTTGGTATCCTTTATCAGAAGACTTCAAATCTATGGGATGAAAAATTAGAGGAATTTTTCTTAGAGATGATGATGATGGTAATGATTTTATCTTCATCAACAGAAAATAATAACTGACTATAGTATATATACAGATCAAAAGCAATATAACTAAACTGTTGCTGTTTTTTTTATTATGTAATTCAAATATATATATATAATATATATATATATATATATATATATATATATATATATATATATATATATATATATATATATATATATATATATATATATATGTATATATATATATATAATAGCTGACAAACCCAGCTACCTGGGAAAACTCTGAATGACAACTAATAAACTCTCTCTCTCTCTCTCTCTCTCTCTCTCTCTCTCTCTCTCTCTCTCTCTCTCTCTCTCTCTCTCCCCTGTCCTGTTAAGATAGTTGCTTCAATTACGTTGCCGAGAATTTTTTACATTTTAAATTTCACCCCTTCTCACATCCCCATTTCTATCGGGGCTGAACTTCGACTTAAAGGGCATCGAGAGTGTCACTGTTCATCTCATTAGCCTCAAAAACTATGGATTAGACACTAATACAGTATATGCCATTTTTGGTTATTTTTACATGTTACCCCTTCCCACCCCCGCCCCCTTTGGTGCCAGTGACGTCTTACATCCACCATAGTCTTTTCCAGATAGTAAGACATTTTTATACTGAAATGAGGTATGATAAACCATAGAGTTTATTTAGTTACTATACTAAGTCTTCTTGCAGAAACAGCCCTTTTTCAGGGAAGTCCTTCCCACCCCCACTCTCCTTTGGTGCTAGGGATGTCTTACCCCCACAGTATTCTTTTGGCTGAAATTGCACAGTGCGTTTCAGAGTTCTGCAGGAACACAACACACACACACACACACACACACACACACACACAATATATATATATATATATATATATATATATATATATATATATATATATATATATATATATATAGTGAGACAGTGAAAAAACACACACATGCTGAGTATTAATATAATTCTTTGAAACATCTTATCAAATGAAACAAGCAATTCAATGACAGTGCTACTTTCCTTCCAGTGCCTTTTCAGAGTTGCTCTACATAGATAACTCAAGAAGAAACAGTGAATAACTAAAAGGCTAAAGTTGTTTGAGTCATGGCTGAAGGTTTTAGTACTTTATAATTAAGGGATTAAAGGTTGAAGTTCCTACTTACCTAAATAATCCACTGGAGGAAAAGCCTTTCCTGATAGTTGTATGTAATCACTTAGATTTATAAACAGCAAAACCTCCGTAAAAATACACAGTTCTTTTGTAGCCTCCAGTGTTTTGTTGAGTTGCGATAGATCTCTTAGTTTCTTTGAGAAAAATTCTAATTCAATCTCCTTGGGCCTCAGTTTAGGCAGTAAGGATGGTAGGACATAAAGACTCTTGGTTTCATGGAATCTTACTCGGTCCTTCAGAGAAAATTTTCTCATTTGTGCCACAAGTGACTCCAAAACCTTTTCGTCTAATCTGCTTTCAATACATGGTTCCAAAAGATGGTCATGTGTGCCAAAATCATCATCATCATCGAAATATTGTGATACATAGAGTTCATGAATGTAATGTATTGTCTTATACAACACATCTCTCTCAGTACTGTAAAGTATTCCTAATATGAAGGACATTACTTCCATTAATATCCTAAATAACTGGAGCTGATCACTTCCATCCCATAATCCTTTCGACTGCAGCACATCTCGAACAATATTTCCTCCTTGTGGCCTTCCAATTGATGCGATGATGTCATCACAGATATTACCTGCAACTGCAAACTCCTGCTCACTTCTATGTCTGTGACAGTATACCTTCACAATCTCCAGATGCTTCTTTGTTTTCTTTATGGAGAAATAGGATGACATGATGGCATCAAAGTTCTGAAGTACCTCTGGACAACTAATTTCCCTTTTGAAGCTTCTTGCATCTGCCTCAGACCATTCATATTTTTTCTCATTGTAATGTTTCAGAGACCATCTTCTGTACAGTGCATCAAATTCTTCCAGTGATTCAACAGAGATTCCATTCTTGTTAGAGATTCTCTTGATCTTGTGCTTTCTCAGCTGTAAGTAGAATGATGTCCTGGTGCTCATTTCATCCCTTAAATCTGGACACTCAATGTAAAGGAGAATGAACAGGTTAAAATACAGTGGGGTTTGCAGGATGGTTCTAGTGCCAGTGTTCATTTCTGCTATTTTCTGAAGCAGCTCTCTTTTCATTTGCTCCTGTTGGGTGACGTCATCACCTTTCACCAGGTGGCCAATGAGCTTTTCTGTGAGCAATTTCATGTCCTCCTCCTGAAGACCTGAAACTTTGAGGTTGATTCTGGAACGTTTTGCTTTGTTCACAATATCTGTTAGTCCCACAGCATTCCTTGGACGTGTTGTGACAACAAACTTCATATTTTTCGTATTGAGCTCTAAAAAGTGTTTAAATAACTTTTTAGATTTCTCATTGGCCTCATCATAGCCATCACACAAGACCAAACACTTTGAACCTAGGACTACCGATTTGACAAGATCAAAAGGAAATCGAGCAATAGTGTTTGGAATCAAGTTCTTAAGGTAGTCATCAAAGTTGTCATGGTCATGATTCCTGAACTGCATGCAGAGAAGGAATGGGAAGGAAGAGAGTTCTGGTATATCTGTTGTCTTCTTGCACCATCCCTCTGCATAGGAACAAAGAATTGTGGTCTTTCCAGAACCTGCATCACCGGATAATATCACAACTTCAGGGTCTTTTCCCATTTTGTCTTTGTTGAGGATTTCTTTTTGATTTACACTAATACTTTTATTGCCATGGGGACCACTATTTAACTCCTGATCATCTTCCACTTGTAAAGAGACCATGATGTTGCCTGGGTCTGTAGTACCATACTGAGCGAGCCAGTCATAGGGCAAAATCTGACAGAGGCGATCATTAAGACACAGGAATTCTGCTTCAGAGCATTTGTGTATCATGTCAGAAAACTCACTCGCAAACTCTTCTATTTCTTCTTTAAGTCTTTGTACATCCTGAGGATTTGAGGGATCATATTTCTCACGGATCTTTTCTAGGAGCTTTGGAACAGCATCTTGGATCTCTGCTTTAAGATTGTCACTGTCATCACTGTGTTTTGGAAAGAGAGACTTGGTTTTCTCAAGTGTTTCCTCAAGCGTTGCTTGAAAGTCTCTGAGTTTACTTTCCAAATCAGTGTCTGACATATTAGGGACTTCATGGCTAACAATGTTCCTTTCATCTTTGATTTTTTTCACTAATTCTCTGGTTTCGTCACCAGGGTCATTCACCCCCTTTTCCCAAAGAGCCTGGCAGATTTTGTTCATCACTGTGATGTCCAGATCTTCTGAAGGTTTTTCTGTGAGATTTTTTATTTCCTGTGGGTTGAAAGGACTTTTTTTCCGTTTTAGTGGAACTTGGTTCTCTTCGAGAATCTCTCGGATTCTCTTGTTTTGTCCTTCAAGGAAGCTTAGGTTGTATATTTTATAAACCACTTCCTTCCCCCAGTGCCTCACAAAATGGTAACGCCTCAAAGATTTAAGAGTATATAGAGAAGAAATTGATCCTGAGGAGGAAGCCATATTTTATATATATCAACACTGGGAGGCCAATGCAGTCTATGCTTGTGCATCCATGTTTTCTCTTGCAAAAGACTTCAAGAAGAAGAGACAACCTGAGAAGGATAAAAAAATAACAGCAGTTAAAATCAGGAAGGAGAACGAGAGAATCATCAGTAATGATGATAACAAGAGAAGCAGTGTTGATATCAGCTTTAACTTGACTACTCATGATGAGATCAATAAGAGGAGGGAGGAGAAACCAGAGAGAATTTGAGGAATTGGAGGAAGGGAACAGATTGATGGATGGAGGAGACTGGAGAAAGGGAAGGAAGCAGACATTTTGCTTAGGCTAGGTTAGCCTAGCTTAGTTTAGGTTAGGTTAAGTGTAGATTAGGTTAGGCTAGGAAGTTTTTATGGAATTTTGGACAATTTTGCCACATTCTGGCCACTTTTAGCTTGTATTTGCTCTTTTTGGCCATTCCTTTATCCAATTTAGGCCTTTGTTGCTCATCATTCTGATTGCTTTGGCTCTTTTCGTACAATTTCATTTGAAAGCAAAAGGGGAAGGAAAGGGAAGGAGAGAGAGGAGGGGGGGGGGGAGAAAGGAAGAGGGAGAGACAAAACATCACAAGTAATTTTAACAAAAAATAAGTCCAGTAGCCAACTTTTAAATTTTCACTCCATCTCGTTCATCCTCCCCCAGTATTCCACCTTTCCCAGTTATACACTTTTTTGCGCCCCCCACATCCCGCCTCATGGCTTAAACCAATCCTCGATCAAACCATTTTCATATTTTAGGCAAATTTTTATCCAATTGCACAGTTGGTTCTCTACTGCCTCCCCCTGCCAACTTAGGTGCATCAAAATTGAGTTGCACATTGCTGGCGCCACCTGCACTGATTCCCCATAGGCAGTAACTCCCTCCCTCCACCCACTTGACTATTTTTGGCAGATTTTTTCTCCCTCTTCAGACTTCCCCTCTGGTGGCGCCCCCTGGACACTTAGGAGCACCCAAATCAACTCGGAATATCCTGGCTGCAACCCCCCACCCCCAACTCATTCCCTACCAAAAGTAAGCCCCTGCTCCAATCGTCTATTTTTGGTCAGTTTTTGTTCGTTTTTCAGACTTTGCCTCTGGTGGCCCCACCTGGCCACCTAGGGCCACCCAAATCCAGTCGGCCATTCCTTGGCTGGCTGCCAACCCATTTCCTACCACAAATCCGTCCCCTGTTCCACCCATCTATTTTTGGCCAATATTCTCTCTCTCTCTCTCTCTCTCTCTCTCTCTCTCTCTCTCTCTCTCTCTCTCTCTCTCTCTCTGTTAACAAGAAGCAAAGGAAAAAGACAACTAAATGAAGCCAGTTTTTGGGGTGGAATGTCGGAAGAATCTCTCTCTCTCTCTCTCTCTCTCTCTCTCTCTCTCTCTCTCTCTCTCTCTCTCTCTCTCACTTTTTCCCTCCTTCTCCTCCCTAACACCTCCTCTACTCTCTCTCTCTCTCACTTCCTCTCCCTCTCTCTCTCTGTCACCCGCTTCCCAACCCCCAACCCCTATGGTGCCACTGATATCTTACTCCCACAGTATTCTTTTCCAGATAGTAAGTAATAAGTACACCGAAATCAGGTATGATAAAGGTGTGAAGTTACTAAGTCTAGGGTCATAAACAGCCCCGTTTCACGGGCAGAACCAGACCCATTTCAGGGGTATCCTTTCCACCCATTTCAGGGGTATCCTTTCCACCCCCCAACCCCGCTTTTGGTGCCCATTGGTGCTAGTGATGTCTGAACCCCACAAGGTTAATTTCCAGATAGTAAGTTGTAATATACCAAGTTTGGTTTGGTTTAAATTGCTCAATGCATTTCAGAGTAATAGTGGCACACACACACATACATCCATTTTTATATATGTAGAAGATAGATATAGCTATATGAAAGTAAATGTTTGTATGTTTGCATGTCTGTAACCTTGTGCGCTATAGAAATCCGAACCGCTTGACCAATCTAGACAAAATTTGGTATATGGCATCATTTGACCCAACTTAGATAGTAGGGTATGATTCATACCCGCACCCCCTTCCCATTCCCCTAACCTCATCCCCCTTTCCCCTCCCCTTTGTAACTCATTTAGTAACCGCTTAACTGACCTAGACAAAATTTCTCACGTGTCCAACATTTGACCCAACTTAGATAATAGGGTGGGGGTGAAATGAAGGAAATCTCTCTCTCTCTCTCTCTCTCTCTCTCTCTCTCTCTCTCTCTCTCTCTCTCTCTCTCTCTCTCTCTCTCTCTCAGTTGGGAGCTGCGACACGTTTGGGATCGTCTAACAACAGGGAGACCTGGCGACGAACTATGGGAAACTGTCCATGGATAAGTGGATGCAGCGACTGTGGGAGTACCCAGCCACCCACTTTGTTTCCTTTTCAACTGGACACATTAGAAAGAATATTGAATTAAAGCTCCGATAGAAATATTGAAACGAAGACACAAACAGAGATGCCTCAAGAAAAGTTAAAACTAAAGCACACAGGTGCGAAATGCAATGTAAACAAGTGGTGCGCAGACTACAAACAGGCATGCGCATCAAAGCTAGGTAGCCTCAGTGACTGTCTCTCATGTCAACAAGAACAGGAGAGAGCTGAGCTGAGGAGGGAAGTGGAAGAAATATCAAAAGAACTAAAGGAGTTGACAAAGGATACTCGAAGGCAAGAGAAGAGAAGACAGGATGGAAAAGGAAATTGGAGACCTAAGAAGAGAAGTGATAGACCTTAGGAGGGAGAAACAGGAAATGAACAACGACATAGTAGGAAACGGGAAGAGTATAGTGGAGATTAGAACACAGTCAAGAACAGAACCAGAAATGAAACAGAAACAAGCACCAGACTAGGTACAAAGAAAGAAACTTACAAGCAAGAAAATGATGAATTCAACAGAGCCAGAAAACATAACTGTCCCCCAAAAGGAATAAATATATCAAATAGATTTGCTGTGCTCTCAGAATCAGTAGAGGAAACAACCTTCACTGGAGACTTGTTGGTGAAAGATCAGGGGTCAAATTATGTGGCCAAAAATTAAAATACGAGAAAAGTTCATTCTTACCCAGGTGCAGGAGCAAAGAAGATAACCGAGGTAGTGAAGAAAATCAAAGTGAACAGTAGAAAAAGTGCAATCATAGTGCAGGGAGGAGGAAACGACTTCTTTCTAAAAGATGGAAGAACTGGCCAGACAGGTCTTGTAGCTGACCTGAGGAATATTGTAGAAAACATCCGTGAGAAAACCACAACGGCATTCTTGCAGGACTTCTGCCTGGAACCAATGTAAGCCACAACTCCCTCAGCAAGGCAATTGGGATCAACAACAGACTGGAGCGAATATGCCAAGAAAAATGTGTTAATTTCTTAAACTTTTGGGACAGATTTTTATGGAATGAAAAACTATATAAAAAAGATGGAACTCACTTGAATTTGGAAGGAGCAAAATTACTAGGAAACCTTCTTATCAAAAACCTCTTGAAACACCTCGGTGAACTGAACACTCAAGGGAAGAAACCGGAAAGCTCCCAGAATTTGGTTAGTAATAGCACTTCAGGAAACAGTGAAAATAAGGGAAACGAATACAGCCACCGAGAACAAAAGAGAAGATAGAAAAGTCCCTCAGAGTGGCGCAGTTTAATGCACAATCTGTTTGGAACAAAGTAGATCTCTTCAAAGCATTGATAGCAAGTGAAGAATTAGACATACCAGGTATCACAGAAACATGGGGACAAGAGCCAACAAGAGACTTTATAGGAGAGCATCAAAGAGCAGGATATAAATTGTTAAAAAAAATAGATCCAATAAAAAAGTGGAGGCGTCATGTTCTATGTCAAGGACCACCTCAATCCAATAGAGTGTAAAATTACAGGCACTCAAGAAGCAATTGGCATCAATATAAGCACCTCAGGGTAGAAACTAACTAGTATTAGTGTAGAGACCTCCCCACCAACCACAAATGTCCGATGAGGAGCTGTATGCACTACAAGGACAAGAAACAAACAACAAACTCTGCATAATAATGGGAGATTTCAAGGCAGCAGTACACTGGGACACTATGACCTCCACATCACTCTTAGAAGGGAAGAGACTTAGAATTTCTCAAAAATGAATTCTCCACCAATGGGTTGATAAACCTACTAGAGGAGACAACATACTAGACATCGTCCTATTAACAGAATATAACCTAGAGTCTGACCATTCAGTAGGTGCAAATCTAGGCAAAAGCGACCATAAAATTATTACATTTCTCCATGAAAAAGAAAAGAAGATACTAAAGAGATCAGACTACAGTCGAGGAGACCTAAAAAAACCTAAAGGAGTATGCTAAAAATCTTGAGTACGACAAGACCACAGACATAGATAACTACTGGGAAGCCTTTCTAGAAGAATACAGAAAAAAAAAAACGCTCCAGATGTATACCATTAAAGCAAATACAAACAAACGGCAACCCTCAACCTAAGTGGTTCAACAGAGAAATTAGAAATAAAAAAAGAGAAAGAGACAAATTGCACAAATCAATGATTCCACACCCAATGCCAGAAGGAGCAAGCAGGCATAAAGAACTGTAGAATGGTGGACACAGTAAGAAATGCAAAGATAAACGAGGATAAGAGAGTTGCATTCATTTTTAAGGAAACCTCAAAAGAATCCTTTGCGCATGTTAATAGTAGGAAGCCAATAAAAAATAGCATAGGTCCCCTAAGAGACGACAGAGGAAAACTAGTGAACTCAGACTTGGAAAAAGCAGAGTTACTGAATAAATTTATTACTAGTGTTTTCACAATTTTGTTAAGCAGAACTGCTTAACAAAATAATATTTACAGAAGAAGACGTTAAAAACAAAATAGAAAAACTAAACAAGTTGAAATCTCCTGGCCCAGATGGGATTCATCCAAGAGAAATTAAAGAGTTAAAAGAGGAGATAGTTCCTCACCTATATAAACTCTCCAGAAAAACTGCAGAACAACGAAAGGCATCAAAGAGGATGGAAACTAGGTAATGAGCCCCCAGTTTACAAAAAAGTCCAAGAGAAGAGCCAGAAAATTATGGAGCAATCTGTCTAATGTCAGTCCCTTGTAAGATTTTTGGGTCCATAATTGCAGATCAAATTGTGGATCACATTGATAGAAACAACATGTTAAACAGTCAACACGGCTTCAGACAAAACAGATCCTGCCTATCAAAACCCTTGGAGCTTTTTCATATCATGCTTGGTATTTATGACAGTAGTAGTGCAATAAATACACTCTACTTAGATTTCCAAAAGGCCCTTGATAAAGTTCCACACAAGCAACTAATGATAAAAGTTAGAGGTTTATGAATTTTAGGAGAAATAGTAGACTGGATTGAAGACTGTTTAACTAATAGGAAACAGAGAGTCGTAACAAACGGTGAAGAATCAGAATGGGCAGATGTGACAAGCAGAGTTCCTCAGGGTTCTGTACTTGGCCCGCTCTTGTTTTTGATTTACATTAATGACATTGATTTAGGCTTAACTGGCAGGATAGCCGAATTTGCAGGTGACGCCAAACTAGGTGTAAATGCAGCAGGCCCAGATATAGTGGAAAGTTTAAGAAATGATCTAAGGAAAATATGAGAGTGGTCAAAAAGATGGCAAATGCCTTTTAACTTGGATAAGTATATAGTGTTACAAATAGGAACAAACAACCCTCATGCCAACTA
Source organism: Macrobrachium rosenbergii (assembly GCF_040412425.1). Classification (NCBI taxonomy): domain Eukaryota; kingdom Metazoa; phylum Arthropoda; class Malacostraca; order Decapoda; family Palaemonidae; genus Macrobrachium; species Macrobrachium rosenbergii. Next base: position 9,867,842 of record NC_089762.1, on the reverse strand, counting down.
TATGCTGCTTGGGAATGACGTAAATAGTGTAGAACAAGAAGAGGACCTTGGAGTCATTATTACCAAAGACTTAAAATCCACAAAACAGTGCATAAAAGCTGAAAAGAGGGCACAGAAACTGGTGGGATACGTAAAGAGGCAGTTCAAATACCGAAACAAGGAAATGGTGCTGCAGCTCTACACATCCATAGTTAGACCTCATCTTGAATATGCAGTACAGTTTTGGTCACCAACACTAGACATAAATAGATTGGAAGGGGTACAAGCAAGAGCCACAAAGTTAATTCCATCCATCAGGCAAATAGGTTACCAAAGACGACTAGAGAACCTGAACATGTATGGCTTAGAAACACGACGATTGCGAGTACAATTCATAAAAACATTCAAAATACTGAAGGACATAACAAAAGTAGACAGTAATCTATTCACATTAAACGAAAACCAGACAAGAAATAATGAATGGAAACTAGAACTGAAGAGATACAACATATCTCATTGTGGGAACTTCTTCACATACAAGATATGTGACACATGGAATAAACTGCCACCAGAAGTTATAAACAGCAACAGTGTGGAAGAAGAGTTTAAAAGAAAGCTAGACAAAATCATTAGAAGAACACTGTGAATGAACAGTAAAACCTGCTCCTAGAGATAAGTGAGCATATGATGTCTTCTCGGATTGACTAAGAAGTCTTTGAGACATCCTAATCCTTGTAACTCCTTGTAACTCTCTCTCTCTTTGTTGAAATGAAGCTATGGAGAAAGGTACTCATTCAAAAAGTTGGGAGAGAAATAAGTTTTGGTGGTGGGGGTGGAATGTTGGAAGAATCTCTCTCTCTCTCTCTCTCTCTCTCTCTCTCTCTCTCTCTCTCTCTCTTTGTTGGAAAGAAGGAATGGGAAAAGGTTTCTCATTCAAACAAATGGGAGGGAAGTCAGTTTTGTATGGGTGGGGGTGGAATTTTCTCTCTCCTCAGACGCCATATTCAGAACACGCAGGACCAAAAATGCTCCTGACATCTTTTGCATGGATGTGCTTCCCAGAGAGCATTTTGACATTCGTGAATCTCTCTGACCTTAGTGAAGCGCTGTGCAGTGAGAGTTTAGCTCTGCTTATTATTTTAACTCTGTAGTCGTAGTCATACTTTAAGTGGAAGTTTCCCCCCTGGCTTAAAATTTTCGTTTCCCGCACATGCTCAGTAATAGTTTTATGACGTATTGTTGACATCATTACTTATGAAGCTCTACAAAAGAAGACACACAAAGAATTTTGAAACACTACAGATCCCAAACAGAAGTCTCACGCTATAATGCTGTCTTCTAATAAACCTGTGTCTTTAAATAATCCCACTTGGGGGTTCCTCCACTCAGACCATAGGAAAGCAGAGTTACAGAAGCATTGTCGAGAGATTGATATCACAAAGACCTGGGTTACAAAAGGAAAAATGAGTCGATATAATGGAAAAACACCAGTCTTCTAGAACGATCAATTCTGAAAGCAAAGTTCAAACACTGAAATAATGTCAGTAGATGCTACGAAGGGTGTCACGATCAATCAGTCGAATTTCATGGACCTACAGTATTTGCTCTCCATCTGAGGGAACCCTACTTTTGGGAGATACTAACCTTACTGAGGTTCAAACATCTGATTGAAAAATCTATGCTCAGTCTGAACCATAAAGGAAGCAAACATCGACCTCATCAAGTGCTGGATTTCGGAAAAACTTCAATGGGCCCCAAAGTACTGCATATTTTACTGCGGTCTTCAAGATATACGGGAAAAAATCTGTTAGAAGGTATTTTCATTGGACTTGGTTCTCTTGTTGCTAGTCTGAAGCAGATAAATGAGGACATGAGCATTCACATATGTGAGCTCACACAGGTCCTCAGAGTCCAAGAGTTTCATGAAATGATAAACAACTTCAACAATCAACTTGCAGCTTGGAGAGCAAATAATGGGGTATCAGTGATCAAAACAAATCTTCATTTTAGACTTGGGACAAGTGAAATTGATCAGATGTGTCTGTGTCAATAGTGAGAGTCAAGGAAGCTTTCTCAACAGGCTGGGGGTCATCAGATTGCTGAACATCAGCTCTAAACAATATACTTTCTTCAAATGGCACGCCAACTGGAACACTATTATGCATCAAGAAGCAATTGTCCCATTCTCTGCAGACTTGCAAGGTGTTGCTGACAGCGAAAGAAAGTCCCAAACACACACGGAAGGAAACAAGGCACCCAGATTCAGAGATGTGGACTTGAGTCACCAAAATACCATCAAAACTTTTCAAGATTATCCACGAAGACATTTTACAGCACAACGAGATGGAAGAAGAAGAAGAAGAAGAAGAAGAAGAAGAAGAAGAAGAAGAAGAAGAAAGAGCCAATTTTCTGTTGAGGGTGATCATCATGGTCGTCACAGCTCCTCCTCAAACGAGGGATGGCGAGGAAACTCACCTACTAATTTTACCAGTCGTCAATAGGAGCCAACTCAGACAGGTGAAGCAGGGAAGCCATCACGTCGCCGCCCTTGTTATAACTGCCGTGAATTCGGTCATGTCCTTTTTCAATGCCAGTTTAATCGTAGGATCAGATGCTCTTCCTTCAATACAATTTTATTTACTGATGACGTACGCCACCAGGTTCGTACTTGAACACTACTTTTATGAATGGTGTGGACATCTGCCAGTGCTCCTTTTATTACGGAAGTAGTGCGAAGCCCACCTGCCCCTTGGATCGACACCGAAATTAGAGATGCAATGAGATTTTAAATTAAAAATAGACAAGACCCGAATGTTGACAATAATTACAAAAGGGAGAAGAAAAACGTCAAGACAGTGTTGACTAAGAAGAAGAAAGACTACTACAAGGAAGATTACTCTAAATGTGAGGGTAACATGAGGTGAAGGAACATGGAATCTCATCAGTGAAATAATACCTGCAAACAAAGTCTCCTGGGTCAGTTGAAAATGTAGCCATTGATCCTCAGAAGAGAGCAGATGATTTTAATCAACACTTTGACTAGCCCTCTACATCCTTATTTACAAGAAAGAATTTCAGACCTCAGCCAGTTGATATCGACCCTCTGATTCTTATGATAAAACATCTAGACCTCAGCCAGTTGAAACACTTGAGAGTCTGATAAAAACTCGGTTTCAGTTTTTAATTGACTCTCTGCCCTTAGAAACAATTTTCTACATTCTTGTTATAATCAACACCTCAGTTGTTACAGGTAACTACCCTGACCCTTTGAAACATTCTGACGTAGTTGCCGTTCACGAAAGTGGAGACCCTGAAAATGTTGGGAATGACAGACCAATTCTTCTGTTGCCTGTCATCTCTAAAATGCTCGAGGAAATCATTGCCATTCAACTAATGGCTTTCCTTGAATCGAACCACTTACTAGCTAATGAACAACAAGGTTTTAGACCCAACCTTTCAACAGAAACTGCGCTACTTAAGGTTACCAATAAAATGTATGAAAACACAGAAAAAAACACTCCTGTTATTACTGTTATTACTGTTATTATTATTATTATCAAAGCGTTTGATAGTGTTCATCACCAAATTCTAACAAGTAAATTAGCTAAAGTCAATGTCGACTCCTTTTGGTTTGAAGATTATGTGAGCAATCGCATCCAATGTGTTGGTATTAGATCAATCCTCTCCTCTCCTGAGGAGATATCTTTTGGCGTACCCAAGGGGTCGATTCTGGGCCCATTGCTGTTTTTGATCTGTATCAACGATCCTCTATAATATATAAGGGATGGTCTTCTTGTTATTTATGCTAATGATGACAGCCAGATTTTGCTGACCGGGCACTTGAAAAATTTCGATGATATGATAAAAAGAGCCGAAAATATATCAACTACTGCAAAACATTATTTCAAAAGTAATGGCCTATTACTTAATGAAAGCAAATCAAGTCATTTTCTTCGGATTAAGACATTATATATCTCTCATCCCGGAGAACACAAACATAAAATTCAGTAATGTGACACTTGTCCCATCAAACAGTTTCAAACCTTTGTGGAGTTTTCATGGATTGTGGCAGGACTTTTAATGCGAGAATGACGCACTACACAAAAAGGAAACTGGTATCCTCTGATATCTTAGCAGAGTGAGTGATAGATTTGAGCCAGACTGTCGAGTTATGGTGGCACAGTCGCTGGTTCTGAGTGTCCTGAACTACTGCTTGCGGGTCTGGGGTTCGACCAATAAAGCCCAATTGGAAAGGGTAAAAAAAATGCAAAATTTCGCCGCACAGGTCGCCGTTGGAGGTGCCCAAAAGCATGATCATGTTACTCCAATGTTTGAAAAACTGAATTGGCTACAAAAGTAATTGGTCCTATATTTTGGAATCATCTACCTGCAGATATAAAGAGCCGCGAAACCACATCTTTTAAATCTCACCTGATTGCACATGGACTCCAAAAATGAGGAAGTCTTCATCTTTGATTAACATTTTGTTTTCATCTTCACTGTTACGGGTTTTTGGAGACTTTTGGAAATAGCCTCTTCTCTGCCAAGCGAAAGTTGTGAAATTTGATCTCTGGTCGTAAACTCTGATTACTACATCTTATTTTTATTAGAATGAGGTAATTTATCGTTTTGTTGACTTGAAAGTTTAATCCTGAGGAGTATAATAAACCTGATTCTCTTCAAGGATCACATTCCGCCTATACCTACATCTTGGTCTTCCCATGTTTCTGAGAGAGAGAGAGAGAGAGAGAGAGGGGGATGACGTTATTTTAAAGAAAAAATTGTGAGTGTAGTATATGAATGAGAGAGAGAGAAATTACAGTACATGGACTTTACAGAAAAATAATTTTTTAATAGTAAGTAAATGAAAGCGAGAGAGAAAGAGCACAGGCTCTTTCTTGCAAATGTTTTTTTTTCCTCTATGTAAAAAAATCATTTATCCAGATTCTTTCAAAAATGTTCATTCCAATTCTTTCTTATAAGTCAGACATGAAATAATAATAATAATAATAATAATAATAATAATAATAATAATAATAATAATAATAATAATAATCTATATATATAAAAATGGATGTATGTGTGGATGTTCCACATACACTCTGAAACGCATTGAGCAATTTCAACCAAACTGTTGGGGTGGGGGGAGTGAGGCATCACTGGCACCAAAGGGGGATTGTGGGAAGGGGGTGACATGTAAAAATAACTGAAAACGACAGATATTAGTGTCTAATCCATAGTTTTCGAGGTCGCTGAGATGAATAGTGACACTCCTGATTCCCTTTAAGTCCAAGTTCAGCCCCGATAGGAAGTGGGGTGAGGAGGGGTGAAATACAAAATGTCAAAAATGCTGGGCAATGTAACTGAAGCAACTATCTTAACAGGAAAGGGAGTGAGAGAGAGAGAGAGAGAGTGAGAGGGAGAGGAAGTAAGAGTGACAGTACAGTGGGTGTTGGGATGAGAGAGAGAGAGAGAGAGAGAGCAAGAGAGAGATAGAGCTTATCGGTTGTAATTCAGAGTAATAATAATAATAATAATAATAATAATAATAATAATAATAATAATAATAATAATGATGATGATGATGATGATAATAATAATAATAATAACATTAACAAAAGCAAAAATAATAATAATAACAATGATAATATTAAATGAAATTGCTGCATCAGCTGCATTTAATTTGTATAGTGTGTTCTCTTTTGCTAATTATTGCATTTAAATATGGAGGACATAATCCATAGAGTTTTCTGCAATGTATGTATTTGTCAATCAGAGTATACAATTATTTCGCCAACGTTTCTCCCAGTTCCAACTGGGTATGATCACAGCTGAGGGTTGGAGTAGATAGATGTTGATGGACGGGTCTACTCAATATATAGTCGGAGGTCAGCAGGGGGTAGGCCTCTTGCTGAATTTTGATTGGCCAGGGCAGGTGCTGGTCTCCCATTGGCTAGGGAAAGTTTTCTTCAAGCCAACTTTTCAGGCATGAAGGTCACACTTCTGCAGTCTCGCTGACCGGTGGGGAAGGGGCTTGGCATCACTGGGCAGTGCGTGACGTTGCATGACGTCACGCCCTGGTGTTCTCCTGGGTCTATTCCCACTGGTGGCAGGATTGTTCGTCTGATCTGGTGTTTCTAGGCTGGGGGTGTCTCTCGTTCTGGTGTCAGTTGCAGGTCTTGGTATGATTGTCCTTCTTATATTTGTCAAAAAAGGAAGAGCACTTCCTGCGTCGTATTGAGAGAGGGCTTCTCTTGCTGGATGAGGAGCACCTCTAGTAGTTGTAGACGTCGTGAGTCTGGTGCTCTCCCAATTATCGTGGTGTTTTTGATAATTCTGCCATGGGAGATGACGTCCTGGTGGGAGTTTCTAGTATGTTTTTTATCGCTCCTTCTTGTGCGTGACATGAAACCTTCTTCGACAGTTTCATAGCGGTCATACCAATGTATGAGCCGGGACATCCATGGACAGGGCATTTAAACTGGTAGACTATGTTAGTTTGTTTCAGAGTATCTCTTATTGGTGGGGTTGGGTTATCTTTTCATGATTAAATCTCTCGTGTGCCGATGACGAAAATGAGGTAGAAGCTATCCACCCCACATTCCAGCAGTGCAGTTCCCTGAATTACACCATCGAATTCAACAATAATGGCCAGGTCCCTTTCTTCGACATCCTTATCTGCAGGACTGAAGATGGCCTCAGAACCTCTGTCTATACCAAGCAGAATAACTTAGGCTTTTTCCTGAACGGAGACAGCGATTGCCCTGCAGGGTATAAGAACACAATGAGCAAGGCCTATGTGAAGAGGCCCTTACTTACTGCTCTACCTGGCAGGACACCCACCGAGAACTGAACAGTGTCTCCCAGATGCTCATTAACAATAGGTACTCCAACAAGCAAGTAAACAGAGAAGTACGTGCAGCGCTGGATCTATGGTACGATGGGTGAGAGAGGCCACAGCCCCATCCCCAGGAGAAAATCAAGCTATACTACAAGCGAGAATGCACCCGCGATATTGAGAAGATGAAGATATCATGAGAAAAATCATCACAGAAAACATATCCCCACCAGAGTCAACACCAAGCTGGACCTCGTCATCTACTATCAAAATTGGTGCACGAGAAATTTAATCATGAAAAATAAACCAACCCCACTGATAAGAGACCCTCTGAAACAAACTAATGTGGTCTACCAGTTTAAATGCCTATCCATGGATGTCCTGGCTCATACATTGGTATGACAACTGTGAATTGTCGAAGAGGACTTCATGTCCTGCACAAGAAGGAGTGATAAAAACCATACTAGAAACTCACACTAGGACATCATCTCCCGTGGCAGAATTATCAAAAACACCATGATAATTGGGAGAACCCTAGACTCGTGACGGCTAAGACTACTAGAGGTGCTCCTCAATGCGACGCAGGAAGTCCTCTTCCTTCCTACAAATATAAGAATGACAATAGTACCAAGATCTGCAACTGACACCAGAACGAGTGACAACCCCAGCCTAGAAACACCAGATCAGATGAACAATCCTGCCACCAATGGGAGAACACCAGGCCGTGATGTCACGCAATGTTGCGCACTGCCCAGTGATGCCACGTCCCTTCCCCGCCGGTCAGTGAGACTGCAGCAGCGTGACCTTCATGCCTGAAAAATTGGCTTGAAGAAAACTTTCACCAGGCAATGGGAGACCAGCACCCCGCCCTGGCCAATCAAAATTCAGCAAGAGGCCTACCCCCTGCTGACCCCCAACTATATATTGAGTAGACCCGTCCATCAACATCTTGGCTCTCCTAGCAGTAACATCTCCCTCTCTCTCTCTCAGAGTGATGCTTTCCTAGCGAACATGAGCAGCAGCGAGCGATAGTGCCAACCAAATCTGCGGCAGCTGAGCATTGGTGAGCATCTTTGCTTTCATCAAAGCAGCTTACCACCTTACAGCAGCAAGAGAATCCCTCTCCAAAAAAATATAAGCCCTCATCTCTTTTCCATAATCACCTCTCTTTTCAGGACCTTCTCACCCCACAGATAGGCGGCAACATCCATGCAGTGTAGAAACCACATCCGCAGCAAAGATGGCGGCTGAAAATTGGAAGAGAACGAAGTCTTCTTCTTCCTCCTTTTCAGATCCACCTGGTCCAGCCCGACCACGCCTCGACTCTGCCACCTCTGATGAAGAAGGAAATACCCCTACCACCTCTGGAGAATGAGAAGACACCACAGCCATGGGCACAAATGATGGTTTTACCCTTGTAACAAAAAAGAGGAACAAACAAGGATACCCAGCAGACACTTCCTACCCTGAGACCAAATATATTGTCACTCCACCCATAGGTAGTAGCTCCTATGCCCTCATCAAGGATTTAGAGAGTCAAAACCCAGGCAAAGTATTTAAGGTAAGGCCTACTGCATGAGGAGAACTTTTGGCACTGCCGAAAAATGAGGAGACAGATAAATGGATGAGACAAAATGCCCAATATTTCCAATTGTTAAATCCCCAAGACAAACATATTAAATGTATTTTATGCCATTTTCCCCACTCCTTTGACAATAATGCTATTCTGGGCCATCCACAGGTTGCCAAAGCAGAGAGATGTACCACAAAGGGTCCAAACCCTCAACCAACCAAGAAGGTGCTTGTACTCTGGAAAGGAAAACAACCAGAGAGGATCAACCTGGGAGTATGGACACCTTCCCAGTCATCAATTTCATGCCAGAGCCTCTGAGATGCTATAATTGCCAGCAGTGCATGCACCGCCCAGTCAGTGTGTGGCATGTGCAGTGGAAGGCATCCCACTCGGACCTGCATGGAGAAGTTCAAACCCGGCGAAACCATCAATGCCAGATGTCCAGCATGTAAGAGCAACCATCATGCCTGGAACAGGAAATGCCCTGTAAGGCTACAGAAAATAGACAGGCTAAAGGGCATCACACCCAGAAGCCTCCCCAACAGAGAGCATCCCACCAGACACCCCCAGATAGATCCAGCAAACATCCACCCACAGAGGCCACAATCCTATGCAGCAGCAGTTACTGAGCCTCGAACAACCCCCAAGGTTACAGAGTCAGCCTAACCATGCAAGCAGCCTCAGAGAATGGAAAACCCAGCACACGCCAGACTGCTCCCTGACCAACCACGCATGGCCAGGAAACCGTCCACCTCCACTCCACCTCCAAAACCCACCACCTACATACTAACCCCTCCAAAGCCTGCATCCCAAACCACCGACCTTAGCTCCCCAAAGCCATACAACCCTGTTCCCCCTCCTCCCCCCAAAACCCACAGGTACGACATCCACCCAGAACTGAGGGACAACAGGTACATTGCATAGTCCTAGGAGTTCTCCAATTTTCTCATTAGTGTTCTACAGGAATTCGCCAAACCATGCGGCATCCAGTTTCATGACTGTGTCGCCATGGAAGTAGTCAGTAGCTCTCTCGACACAGCGACAGGACTTTTTGCAAATAAATGCCAGTGCAGGTAGGTACCAGCAGTGAAAACTGTGCCACAAACACAGCTGGTGTCAGCTTCATCCCCAGTGCCAGTGTCAGTATCAGTGCCACCCCCCAGTGTCAGTAACACACCCAGGGACAGTGTGAATGAAATAAGAATCCAAGGAAAGAAAATGAGTGCAGTGATACACACACCATAAAAATTCTACAGTGGAATATACCCAGTGCAAACCATAAATATGCATTCCTACAAGCACACACACAAACACAAAACTATGACATCATACTGTTACAGGAAACACTAGCAAGGGAAAGTGCCAAATTCTCATTTAGTGGATACACGGTCTATAGGACATCACACACTGATACAAAAAGAGGTTTACTCACACTTGTTAAAAATACAATTCCATCTAAGAAAATAAACAACATATCATGTGGAGAAGAGACAGAAACTCTCAGTGTAAAAATCACACTTGCCAACACAACACTCATGATGTACAATATATACAGATCTCCAAATAACTCTTTTGAGGGGGAAGAACTTTTTAGTACAGAAACATAAGAAAATACTTTAATTGCTTAGGCCTTAATGCACATCACCCTTTTTTGAACTCACAACAAACCAATCCAACAGGTCAACACTTACACCAACTAACATGTGAATTCCCAAAAGTGTGCCTGCTAAATAGTGGAGTGCCAATCCATCTAAGAGGAGGAAGGCTGGACCTATCCTTCAACATGGAGGTTGCATGAAACCCTCACAAGTGACCATATAGCCATTAATAGTGACCTACGACTCAAAAAACTGCTTCCCATGCCGCCCCCCCCCCCAGAGAGATGGAACCCCAAGTTTGCCAACTGGGCTGTTTTCAAAGCCACCATGACAAGATGGGCCATGGACTACCTGGAAAACCCATCAGACGACATAGGGCTCTTCTACGAGGAGTTCATTGGCAAACTTAAAGAGGCAGCAAATGCCTCCATGTCAAAGCTCAGACAAGCCAGGACCAACTACAAGGATGCTTGGTACTATAGTGAGAGAGTCACAAAACTCAAAGCCAGGGTCAACAGAGTCAGAAAACTTTTTTGGCAAAATCCATCCGATGATATGCACAGCCTCCTCAGAGATGTAATAGCTCATGCCACATCAGAGACAAAGGAGATTAAATAGCAGGCATGGTATGAATGGTGTGCCAACATTAGCAGACAAATGCCAGTGAACCAAATCTGGAAATTCCTTGTGAAAATTTCTGGAAAGAGCAGGACAGTGCAAAGCAGCCATCCCAACTAGGCCGGTCAATTCAGGCTTAAAAAGGGGCCAACCCGAAAATAAATACTATAAAGCTGGAAATGGTTTTAAAGTATTCTTTAATACTTATATTTTATCAGAAAAAACCCCACCAGCTAAGTCCTTGAGCATTTTTCACAATGTGCTCCTAAAGTCACCCCCGTTAAACTGAATTCATATGAGATACAGTGTGAATGTAACCTGTTAAAATCCTAATTATAAAGGATAATGGAATTCATTAATAGGTGGGTATGCCTTTGTTACACCAACAAAACTATGGAAAAGCATTACATAAAATTATTGCCAATAGTTTTCCATCTCAGGGTTAATAAACGGGAGATATATCTTTTAGTACTTCATTACTTTGGAACACTTACTTTGTTGTTAAGAATTTATCAAACATGGTTTTCACTTATGCTAGTTCTGAAGTAGGCATTTTCCTACTGAGCTTACACACAAAAGACACAAGAATGCATGATAAGTGAAAAAAAAAATAATCTGTAAGTCTTCAGTTATGAAACAAAAAAGAATATGTTAAATGTCAAAAATGTTTTCAACATCATCATCCTCCTCATTAAAGACTTGGCCAGTTTCATCGTCACAGTCACTGACTTCGTTTTTGTCACAGCTGTTGTTACAACCAAGTCCTCAACAATCGCCCCAAGTAGAAACACATTGCATTCCATTTAGCTTGCACGAGCATTGATTCGTACCACACGGATTGCGTGAAGACAACTTGCAATTACATCTTATCACACGGAGTAGCTCCTCTGGTGCAGTGTCCTAAAGCATAAAAATATAAATGCAACCAATTTAGATTCTATTTAGTATTTTATTTGATTTTATCTTTATGATGTTAACAGTTGATTCCATCTTCATGCACATAATTATCATCACCATCTGACATTAACATTTGCTGTAACT
>NC_089762.1:9831195-9853695 GCF_040412425.1 Macrobrachium rosenbergii | reverse complement strand
ACACCCAAAGTTTCAAGATGGAAATTGCTGTCCTCTTAAGAGACATTTTAAAATTCGACATTGTCATTCCCTGGTTTAATATATGATTACCCAAGGCCTTTGCAGTTTCAATAAGATATCATTATATAGGGGTAATATAAGATTAACTCTATACTATCACATAACGCAAAAAGACCATCTAATCCTTTAAAAAAATAAGATATTTATGTTATATTACATTTTTTGGTCCCTTACAAGAAAAATAGACCCATAAATTGCTAATTTTAATGGAATTTTTAATCTATTGGTCTAAAAGAGTTCTTTAATTGAAAATGAACTTAGTTATATCTAAAAAACAAGCAATGCTAAAGTTACCATTCAATCAAAATCTTTGGCAAAAGCGGCTTTTTACGTATAAAGGTGTTAACTTCAGGATCAAATTTTGTAAAACACTCAAGGAGTTGGCCGGTTTTTTTCTGGAAATATGTACATATGAAAGAACACTTTAAAATTGATTCCAGCTTTATAGTAATTAGTTTCGGGTTCAACCCTCTATTGACCGGCCTAAACCCACAAGAAGGAGCCGAAAGCATAGCCAGGAACTGTGCAGAGAGAATAAAATCACACAACCTTCCTCGAATAACACAGGGAAAAATAAGCAAGCTTACCCCTTTAAGGTGGAGAGAAATCAATGCTGCCTGCAACATGCCAGATGACACAGACACACCCTTCACTATTGAGGAACTAAGCAGGGCACTCAGCAAAGGGAAGAAGGACACAGCCCCTGGTGCAGATGCAATCACCTACAGTATGCTGAGGCACATGGGCAACCCTGCCAAGCAGGTCTATCTCCTCCTGATAAACAGAGCTTAAACAGAGCACACCAGGCCAAAGAAATGGGCGCAACAGGACACACACCCAATCCCAAAGCCTAAGAAAGAGGCTCGTACAGACCGATATCTCTTATCAGCTGCACAGAGAAAGTAGCTGAAAGAATGGTCCTAAACAGACTCACATGGAAGGCAGGGCCCTTACACCCTAGGCTGTATGCCTATAGGGAAGGGGCTGGCACCCATGAGTGCCTCATGGATGTACTGAGTGCCATAAATGACAGACACTCCATAGTGGTCTTTCTAGACCTAGAAAAGGCATATGTGCTGGCAAATGCAGCAACCATCCTCTCCTCCCTAGTCCGGAAGAGGATCACAGGCAATCTACTTGCATGGACAAAAGAGTATATGCAAGGCAGAGAAGCCAGGGTAGTGTTCCAAGGCAGAATGTCAGAATACTATCCTCTTGAAGATGGCACTCACCAGGGAGGTATACTAAGCCCCTTCCTGTTCAATGTCCTAATAGAGAATCTAGCCTTCCTAGAATTACTGCAGGGAATAGAGGTCTTCATTATACTGATGGTGTTTACATTGTCAGCACAAGCCCTCGAAGACCACTCCATAAGATGCAAGAAGCCTTACAACAAATAGAGGATAAATGCACACAACTGGGACTCAAGATCAACATAAATAAGACAAAAGCCATAGCAATGAAGCATGGTCATAATCCACCTAACCTTCTGATAAGGGGGAGGCACCATAGACTGGGTGGACAGCTACACATACCTGGGAGTCTGCATTGCAAACACACTATCTCCTGAGAAAGAGATACAGCTCCTCCAGGCCAAAACAAGAACAGGACTCAATGCTCTTAAGAGGATAACAACTCTGCAAGAAGGAGCCACATACCATCTGCTCAGAAAGTTCTACATGCAAACTGTGGAAAATGCAGCACCTGTCCTGACAAGTCTCAGGAAGGATCAGCAGCAGAAGCTGGAGGTCATCCAGAACAATGCCATGAGATTAATGCTGGGGGCCCCAATGTGGATGAGAATGTCTCCTGAGGGCAGAGACACAGCTACAATCTCTCACCCACAGAGTAGGCCAAGGAAATGCTGCCATACTGTGCAAAATGATCAAAAGCAACAGAGATGGACTGCTAAAGGATAAAATGTGTGCATGCATAAACCTGCATGAGGAGCTAAATCCCTCCAAAACACATGTTGGCAGCATACTCCAGACCCTGAGACAACTAGATATGCAGGATGCAGTGAAAGACATGACAAAGGATGTCCCACCTGAGGGATACCAAGAGCCAGCTCTCTGGGTCGAAGAACCTCTCTGGTATAATTTTTCAGAACTACTGGCAAGCAAAGCACTGTGCACAGCATCACAGATGAGGACTGGAGCAAAAAAGCAATCAGGAGCACAGCAGCTGAAAATACATATTACACAGATGGTTCAGTTGATCCACAAGCACCAGCAACAGCAGCAGCAATGGTTGCCCAAGACTTCAAAAGAAGCTGAAGGCTGTCCAACAATGCTTCCATACTACAAGCTGAACTAATGGCAATTTTCAAAGCCTTAGAAGATTCGATCTGGAAAGAAGTGCACACAACAGTACACACCGACCCCAAAGGAGCAATCCTTGCGCTTAAAGCAACAAAACCCAAAGAAATTGTGACGCTGATATTAGCAATCAAATCAGTGGCCAAATCACATCAAGCTACCAGCAGGAGGTTCGTCCTCAACTGGATACCTAGTCATGTGGGGATCCAGAGAAAAGAAGAGGCCGACACCCTAGCCAAAAGTGCTCTCAGCTGCAGTAGAGTGAGTATAAAGATGCAACCATCAATCATGCAACTAAAAGAAATGGCAAAAAGATATGCCAGACTTCAAGAAGAAAGTGAAGTGTGACAGCACTATCTGCAAAACTCAAGAACGGCCAAGTGGTATGTAGACGTCACAAACTTCAAGCCTCACGACATTACAAAGCAAACCACCAGGAAACTCTGTCATCATGCATAGGCTAAGGCTGGGATACATATGCAGCTGGCAACTGATTGGGAACAAAGGCAAGCCATGCCACTACAGTGACCAAGTGGTAAATCAACCCCTCGCACACTACCTACTGGACTGTCAGAGATGCAGGTTCTCAGGTCGAATCTGACCAAAAACGAGCAGACACTCGCACAGATCACCAGACACATCTTATGTAACATAGGGACACAAGGGAATCTCCTGATGTCTCGCCCACCTCCCAGGTAAAACAGGAAGGGGAGAGCAAAGTCTACCCATTTCTGGGTACGAGCCTTTGATTGTATATATATATATATATATATATATATATATATATATATATATATATATATATATATATATATATATATATATATATATATATATATATATATATATATATATATATATATATATATATATATATATATATATATATATATATATATATATATATATATATATATATATATATATATATATATATATATATATATATATATATATATATGTATATATATATATATATATATATATATATATATATATATATATATATATATATATATATATATATATATATATATATATATATATATATATATATATATATATATGTATGTATATATATATATATATATATATATATATATATATATATATATATATATATATATATATATATATATATATATATATATATATATATATATATATATATATATATATATATATATATATATATATATATATATATATATAGTGTTAAGTAGGAATATTCTTGGAGATAATCAACACCTCATCAACAAGTTCAGACATTCCAATGCCAAACTACCTTACTTATACGGAGCAGTAAAGACCCACAAAGATGGTTATCCGATGCGACCTATTATCAGCACAATAGGAAGTGTACAATATTCTCTTTCTAAATTTCTCATAAATTTGTTAAAACCGCTAGTAGGAACCAAATCTAACTCCCACATTACTAATTCAGTTGAATTTGTAAATGTAGTTCAAAGTGTACAAATTAATAACCAAAATTGTCATTTAATTAGTTTTGATGTACAATGTTTATTCACTTGTGTACCAGTTTTAGATCTGCTTGAATTTTTTAACAGAGAACTAAATAGATATGTTTTTTCCATACCTGTTCCAGACATTTTAGAATTAATTAGACTTTGTGAAATAGATACAGGTTTTGTTTTTTAATAACAGCTATAATAAGCAGAAATTTGGAATGCAAATGGGCAACTGTTTGTCCCCAGTGCTGTCAAACATATACATGGAATTCTATGAAACTCAAATTGCCAATAGAATATTGCCAGATGATGTTTGCTGGGTTAGATACGTAGATGACACTTTTACAGTTTGGAGTAAAAACCACGAAATTTATCAATTTCTAACTGATCTTAACTCCCTAGTACCATCAATAAGATTCACAGTGGAGAAAGAAACAAATTACTCCATAAACTTAGACACTAATGTAATAAGAACAGATTATGGCCTAACATTCAAAATTCACAGAAAAGCTACAAATAACAACATAATGATCAATGCAAAATCGACTCATACACGTAATGTTAAGTACATGGCTTCGAGATCTCATTTTCTAAGAGCGCTTAGACTAGTTAGCCGCTAATATTTGGACGAAGAGTTTAGTAACATCAGCAGAATTGGCATAAAAAACCACTTTTCAATCAGGGAAATAGAAGAATATTTATTCCTAGCTAAACAAACTTATTATAGAAGAAGCACCAAAAAGGTATATGATATGAGTAATACTTTGGTTCTTCCTTTCCACCCTTCATTCAATGATATTGTTTACCCTTTATTTAAGAATATTAAACCTTAAAGTAGTCTTTTCTTCCCCCAACACAATAGGAAAGACAGCAGTCATTAGCAACAGCCCCAAACAAGAAAAAGGTGTGGTTCACGAAATACCTTGTGAATGTGGCAAATTCTACCTGGGACAAATCGGACAAGATATTAATAAGAGAATTTCCCAACATCAGTACTGTGTAAGAACAAATTCTCCAAACAGCGCTGTTAATTTACATGTGCAAAACTGTGGCTGTCCTCTTCTTTGGAACAAAACAGAAATATGATTCAAAGAAAAAGATATGAGGACAAGAAATTTGTTAGAAACGGCTTGCATAAGATTTAGCAAACAAAAAAACTTTAGCATTAATCAGGGCATGTATCAGTTAGACCCTTTATTCGTTCACATTGTTTCACCTATGCTAACTGCCCATTCGGATGGGCATGTTTATTTACTTATTTTTCATTTTTGCTAAGAGCATTTCATTACTGTAAATATATGATCCTTGTTATATTTCATGCCTCTTACATGTAATTAATTGTCTTTGAAATCACAAGGAAGGGGAAGTGTCACTCCGTTCTGCAAAGAAGTTTGCATTTATTCAGTTTTCAATTAAATATCATAACTAACAAGTGACAATATAACTACCACTGTAAGTCACATTTGAAACAACCATGCATGACTTGCATATGGCATCGCATGTTTGCGAAAAAAATTTCCTGATATCAGGAAAGCAAGTTACAGGCATGAACTTTAATTCAGTCATTTGTTAAGACTACACGCAGTGGAAAATGAATGCAACTAATGTTATGGGAGTGCAGGCTCGCTGAAACAATCACACATAGTTAGAGAGCTCCAACCTTCATAAAACAATAAAAAACATTTATTGAGAGAACACGACGTATGTTTGATATTTCCTAACTAGCCTTGTCGAGTTTAATTAATAAAATAGCAATTTTTTGGGCAAATATTTAATGAGACATGTGTTGTACAAATTAAGAATAAACATTTCACATATAGAAAACTTGTGCATTTGGTATAAAAAAAATGGGAAAACTTATACAGTGAACCCCTGGTTAAAAATCACACTGGTTTCCAGAGAAGAGTTCTGTCATTATCACTTGCTGTGAACTGCAGAAAATCAAGCTGTTCAGAAGGTATTTAAGGTTATGGTTGTCTTCATTCTCATAATAATACCTTATAATTTCAGTGACAGTGAAAGCGACCATAATGATTTGATGTATCTGAAAATGAAATTAGTAAACTGTTTCTATTCCTTTGTTACAAACGCAGTGATTATATTTTGATGTAGATACGCATCTCCACATGACAGAATTTTATTTAATGCATCAGTAAATTTTTGTGATACTGAAATACTAAAATATTATCGGGGCCAACGCTTGCATGTTATACATTTTAGTTAGGAGAGAGAGAGAGAGAGAGAGAGAGAGAGAGAGGGGGGGGGGGACTGTAAAATTATAAATTCAGTGGTTTTCTCTTCCATTTGTTTTCCTGATCTATTTCACATTTAGCTGCAGTTTCTTTAGCAGCCTTATAATGTATTTTGTGTTGTTTATTAGACTGTTTAATGAAATACGCTGTATATTATTTCAAGAGGCAGACATTCATTTCTGCATTGATGAAATATGTCATTTTCATAAAATTATCTCTTGCTGTTCCCTGTAAACTTTTTTTGAAAAGAAATCATTAATTTATCAAGAAAAACAATTAAAAAGAGTTGATTTTGATAACGTAAAATGTAGTACGTAATTGCTTGTTAGCCTATGTGCAGGCACCACAGTTTATGTACCTAGAGCGATAGTTATTAAAATCACCGCATATTACAAAATATAAACGTAGATGACAGACAATATTGCCTCCGGAGTAAAATTAAAATAAGAAAGATGAAATCGAAAATGTAGAAAGAGTCACAGGCGGTGGGCACCTTCTTTTGAGGAGTTCAGGAAAGCCAGTCTTAAGAAGACAAGCTCTGATTGACATTGACCAAAACAGATAAGGGCTCTTCGACCTATAATTTATGACCTGTTAATCCTTTCCACCATCCGACCTTTTCTGTACTACTGAGGTCACTGACTTCAGTATTTCCTTCTAAGTTCGACCGCATTATTCCAGCACTAACCACGATGCCATTTTTACATTACCATTTTCAATTACAACCGTAAGAACGCGTCGAAGTAATGTAGAATTCCATTGGTAATTAAAGGAAATTATACAGTTTAAAACTACACTCACTTGCTTCTTCTCCTTATATTAAAATCAGCCAGAAGTACATGAGATTATTTAATTTCAAATATCAGACACACTACATGATATCATGACCGGTAGGTTTATAGTTCATTCACCTTTCTAAGATCGCTAGTTAGGGTGGGCACAGGGAAAGAATAGAGCGCTGCCATATCTATTTATCCCTTTAAATCTCACTAATTAAACTTGATATTAAGTACTGAGATATATATATATATATATATATATATATATATATATATATATATATATATATATATATATATATATATATATATATATATATATATATATATATATATATATATATTTTTTCAAGGATAGTTAGCTGTTTAATCCCGAGAAATAATGAAGGATTATTCTCTTAAGTTTCTACCTTTAATGGGCCGTGTTTGGTCACCTAGAGTTTCAGAAATCTGACACTCCTCTCCAGATAAGGTTTAGTCAGTGAACTGAGCCATTTCTATAGAAACAAGCTTGAGCACAGCCAGTCATGGAAAACTCTCAAGACAGGTTCTGCCTCGAGCATCCCCAGAAATAACGGAACGTTTACAAGTCCTTCATCGCTGAAAAAGAACAACTGTCCGCTTCCTTACACGACGTTTCAAAAGCAGTTTTACGTGCTACTGAAGCAACGAAGCTAAGTAAATCGACTATTCATCGCATCATTAAAGAAGCTGAAGAGACTTCCGGAAGAATATGAAACTCCTGTTTTCCCACAGGAAAAAAAAAAACGCTCAAGATCAAAACCGGTGACAACCTTAGAGGGCTTTGATAAGTGTGCTTTACGAAGGACAGTGCTAAATTTCTACCTCAGAGAGGAAATTCCCACACTTGAAAAATTTTGTTTGCATTTAAAGAAAATATAGGATTCAGTGGATGCAAGGAATCATTACGGAAAATATTAAAACAAATTGGGTTTAGATACGGAAAGGTGAAAGGAAGAAAATTTCCCTTGGAACGAACAGATGTGGTCAGTGCTCGGGCGAAATTTCTACGGACAATGAAAAAAGTTCGAGAGGATGGATACAAATCCGTGATTTATGTCGATGAAACTCAGGTGAATCAAAAATGATACCGTCAGCTCTTGTTGGATTGACTCAGAGATCTGCTAAAGCCAAAGGAGTCAACCCACCCACTGGTAAAGGAAGTCGACTTATAATTTTGCATGCTGGTTCCCAAGAAGGATTTGTTCCACATGCAGATTTGATATTTGAAGCTAAAAATGATGGAATTATGCCAACAGATGAATTCTGCAGTGTTTGAAAAATGGTTTAAAACCCAGCTTCTTCCCAATATAGGGCCATCTGCCATCATAGTGTTGGATAACGCTTCTTATCATTCAGTTCGAATTAATAAACCTCCGACAGTGTCTGCCAAAAAGGATGAAGTTAAAGACTGGCTAATAAAAAATTAGTAAAGTTGCAAAGACATTCATGTAAAGAAAATGATTACGTGATTGACAGACTGGCAAGAGATCATGGACATAGTGGTTAGGCTGCCTCCGTATCACTGCCAGTATAATGCAATAGAACTGATATGGGCGCAGGTGAAATCATACGTGGCAAAGAAGAATCATTTTAAAAAATCAGACCTGCTTCCTTTGGTCAAAGAAGCAATTGAATCGATATCTTCTGACAACTGGGCTAATGATGTGAGACATGCCGAAGATATAAAAAGAGATGACGCTTCAAGAGATGTTTGCATTGATAAATATATAGATTCTTTTGTTATCGATTTAGCATCCTCGACAGAGAAGTTCTTCATAAGTAATGTCTCCTCATACTTCGATTGTAAAATAAATTTATTGCTTTCCTTTGTTGTGTGATATCCTGTTGAACACTTTGAGAGTGAAATAAATTGAAATATAGATCTGTTTTTCGACAGAAAGTGGCAAGAAATATCTTTAAAATCTACATATAACAGAAATACAGCAGTGATGAGTATCATATGACAGTGCTTTAAAGCACAGGTAAATCCTAATATACAACATAAATGTGTAATATATATATATATATATATATATATATATATATATATATACTATATATATATATATATATATATATATATATATATATATATATATATATATATATATATATATATATATGGAATGTAACTAATAAGAATATTTATTATGAGGCTAATTTATAGCTGCACAGTGAAAATTCAACCTTGATATAGCATGGGTAAAGACGGATCACAGCATACACGAAGAAAACAATTCAAAAGCTCCAAACTATATCACAATTATATGACTTCGATAACAGCAAAGGAACAGTAATAAAAAACTATAGTAGATGACGTAACTCAAGAACATTGCTCAGTACAGCATCCAAATAAACAAAACTGAAAATGAAAGCGCATCTAGGTTTCCAAATTTCTTGCATCTATCATTTTCATATATTGAATTTTTTTTTTTTTATCTAAATTTAAATGGGACAACAAGGCATTCAGAACTTTCTATTATGGTACGTGCTTGATAACAGGCGCAGACAATGAGCTTGAAGTCAGAAGGTTAATGGTCAATTGAAGAGGGTGAAGTCTCTTCCTACAACGGTCGTACTATGGCTAACCCCCTCTCTCCCTTTCAACACATTTACTTCTAACCTTGTTTACTCTTATTCAGTTTCATCTCTGGACTTTACTACTGAAGGTAATCTATTTCTTGTTTGTCATTGTCATTTTTCAATCTTTAAAGCATTTTAATTTTGTAGCTGTTGTCAGTTTAATTAGTGTTTTTGTATCTTTTAAGCTAGAAAGATGGGATTATGGAGTGATCCAGAAGCGCACCTATTAATAAATATATCAATGATGAGCTATTGTTCTTCCTATTCATTACTCCCTACTATATATATGCATATATGTATATATATATATAATATTAATATATATATATATATATATGTATATATATATATATATATATGTATTTATATGTGTATATATATGTATTTATATAATGATAATATATATATATATATATATATATATATATATATATATATATATATATATATATATATATATATATATATATATATATATCTCTCTCCTCTTTCTATCTATGCATCTATCTCTGTGTCTAACTATCTGTTAATACACACACTAACACACATATATGTATATATACGTATATATTACTTTATCACATACACAATTGTTCTGTGCATTAACTAAATTACCTGGGCAGAAGCTAACTGCTTGCATATACCAGCAGTCCCCACCTTCCCGACATTGCTGAGTCGGGAAGTTGAAAGCTTATTACTCTAAATTAACTGCCAAATAATCATAGTGCAGTTGATCTCAGGTTCCAACTTCTTTTAGACTTGTATGGCCCAGTGGATAGCGCCCTTGCTTTCCACCTGAGAGACCTGGGTTCGATCCCGACGTGAGTCAGAAATTTATTTCTGTTCCACACGTGATTGTGTGTTGATGATTTCTATCTTATTCACTCAGAAGGGATAATTCGAATGAAATGTTGTCATTGGGTCATTGCTGAGTCAGGAAGTTGGGGGAAAAGTCGCTGGTATGCAAACGGTCAAGCTTGCCCAGAGTATTCCTTGGGTGCAGTTGCTCTCAGGTTCCGACTTCTTTTAGACTTGTATGTTGATGGGTAACATATTGCTTTCCACCTGAGACTTGGGTTCGATCCCATTTGAGTCAGAAATTTATATATATATATATATATATATATATATATATATATATATATATATATATAAAGCAGACAGACCTACAGCATGACCTCTTCAGGGACTAATGAAAGTTGGATAATTTTTGTTTGAATAGCAAAGACATAAAAGATTGCACCTGCTGTCACGCTAATTACTAAATTTACTCTATGACTACACATTGTTATTTATTAATGTTTCTATTGATATTTTCTTTGTTGAATAAGCTTTCCTAATGAGTTTCGCGGGACTGAGTTTCAGAATACAGTTCTAAATACTAAATATTCTGCGTCAGGAAAGCACAGCATAGACCGACTTTTTCACACTGTTGCGGTACAATGGGGCTTAGGTCAGGTACACTGTTCATTTATACATTGTTTCTGACTGTTCTTCCTATTACATTACTCCCTACTATATATATGCATATGTATATATATATATATGTATATATATATATGTATATATATATATATGTATTTATAACTATATATATGTATAATATGTATATATATATATATATATATATATATATATATATATATATATATATATATATATATATATATATATATATATATATATATATATATATATATATATATATATATAACATATATCTTTCTATCTATGCATCTATCTCTGTGTCTAACTATCTGTTAATACACACACACTAACACACATATATGTATATATACGTATATATTATTACTTTATCACATACACAATTGTTCTGTGCATTAACTAAGTACCTGGGCAAGCTAACTGCTTGCATACCAGCAGTTTTCCCCAACTTCCCCGACATTTGAGTCAGGAAGTTGAAACTTCACTATTATCTAACAATTAGCTGCAAATATCCTTAGATGCCCGTTGCTCTCAGGTTCCAACTTCTTTTAGACTTGGCCCAGTGGATAACGCCCTTGCTTTCCACCTGAGAGACCTGGGTTCGATCCCGACGTGAGTCAGAAATTTATTTCTGTTCCACACGTGATTGTGTGTTGATGATTTCTATCTTATTCACTCAGAAGGGATAATTCGAATGAAATGTTGTCTATTGGGTCATTGCTGAGTCGGGAAGTTGGGGAAAACTCGCTGATATGCAAGCAGTTAGCTTGCCCAGGTAATTCCTTGGGTGCAGTTGCTCTCAGGTTCCAACTTCTTTTAGACTTGTATGGCCCAGTGGATAACGCCCTTGCTTTCCACCTGAGAGACCTGGGTTCGATCCCGACGTGAGTCAGAAATTTATTTCTGTTCCACACGTGATTGTGTGTTGATGATTTCTATCTTATTCACTCAGAAGGGATAATTCGAATGAAATGTTGTCTATTGGGTCATTGCTGAGTCGGGAAGTTGGGGAAAACTCGCTTGTATGCAAGCAGTTAGCTTGCCCAGGTAATTCCTTAGGTGCAGTTGCTCTCAGGTTCCAACTTCTTTTAGACTTGTATGGCCCAGTGGATAACGCCCTTGCTTTCCACCTGAGAGACCTGGGTTCGATCCCGACGTGAGTCAGAAATTTATTTCTGTTCCACACGTGATTGTGTGTTGATGATTTCTATCTTATTCACTCAGAAGGGATAATTCGAATGAAATGTTGTCTATTGGGTCATTGCTGAGTCCAGGAAGTTGGGAAAACCTCGCTGGTATGCAAGCAGTTAGCTTGCCCAGGTAATTCCTTGGGTGCAGTTGCTCTCAGGTTCCAACTTCTTTTAGACTTGTGTGGCCCAGTGGATAACGCCCTTGCTTTCCACCTGAGAGACCTGGGTTCGATCCCGACGTGAGTCAGAAATTTATTTCTGTTCCACACGTGATTGTGTGTTGATGATTTATATATATATATATATATATATATATATATATATATATATATATATATATATTATATATATATATACATCTGAAACAGTAGGGGAAAGGCATCCTCATCATCTACAGTTTATTTTCAATGCCGACGTTTCGCGACGAATTCCAAGTCGCATTTTCAAGGCTATAAAATATAATAAAATTTGCGAACATCAATAACAAATTAATGCAATGGCAACAGCTCTTTATGTAGTAAAAATATTTAAAACAAAACACCTCATTCCAAGACAAGTTAATAATGAGTAAAAGGAGTTCACTAAAATCTTAAAACAACCTACCTATATGAAAGAAAGAACAAGACCAACATAAATAAGTAAAAACAGGTGAGAAAACCAGTTGCCCAAACTGGGCTATAAACAATTTCACTGAGGACGATTGGTGTTTAACGACGGTACAGTCTTCAGTAATTATGGATTCTAGGATGGTTAAGTCGTTGTTGTTCTGCACTCGGCCTAGGATGGAAAAATCCTTGCTGTCAATATAAGTTTTACATAATTTTGAATGATCTCGTATATTTGATTGCTCAGGATTAGATAACCTGCTACCTGTTCTATGACTTATGCCCCTGTGGGAATCTATGCGGACCTTCAACAGCCTCCTCGTGCATCCCACATATGTATATCCGGTGATCACATCCCGGGTAAGTATACTTGTAAACAACGCTGGACGAAAGCAGAGGACTGAGCCGGTCTTTGACTCTGAACAGAGACCCTACTGTTGAGGATTTTCAGGATGATTTTCAGATTTAAAGCTGAAACTCTTTTTGAATAATGGCTGTGCATTTTCTACTAAAGTATCATCATGCACGAAAGGGAAACTTGCATACATCTTCAGTTTCGGCACAGTCGATTCAGGTGTTGCCGAGTCATTTTCTGTAGCAGTTTGTTGGGATCTGAAAAAGTCGTGATGGAAAAAAATTATTATTGAAATATTTCACTAAAAAGGATATCTCATCGTGAAACTCTTCAGTTTGACGAGTGGGTGTAAGCTATGGAGGAGGAGTTAATAGAGTTCAGTTTAAAATGAAAGAAACACACGAACTATAAAAATTCATTCCCAAACCAGTAAATGTATTTTTCTATACACCTGTGTAAAACCTACAAGGTCACCTCTGGAAATGATAAGGTCAGGAAGGGGAGTTTGTTATTTTATCCTTCTCCACTGCTGAACCTCATGTTTGGATGTTGTCGGTTGACGAACTCCAGAGAGGACTCTGCATGACATTCATGACGAAATAGGAGAACGTGTCGTCAACATATCTTCAATAAAATAGGAAGAAAGGGCGGAACCTAATGGGACATTCGTCTGTATATGCGCTTTCCTCCAGAATTTTATGAATGTTAGCAAAAACTGGACCAAGTGGTGATCCCATGGCCATCCCTTCAGTTTGTTTATACAAAATGCCATTGAAGACAAAGGTGGTGTCAACACGGCCAGCTCTAAAGTTGTTTAAAATGTTCTACTAAAATTATTAAAAATTGCATCTTCATCAGTAAAAAGTTTGCTTAATATTATCTCAGTATTATTATTATTATTATTATTATTATTATTATTATTATTATTATTATTATTATTATTATTATTATTATTATTATTATTATTATTATTATTATTATTGGAGAAGCAATTCCACAGTTATGTATATGTACATATATTTAAAGATAAATATACAACTGTGGAATTGCTTCTTCATTCTAAAACCTCATGCTATGAGTATTTTTATTACTATTTTTTTAGAATATGAATCCATTTCATACGGGACAAGCATACAGGGACCATTGACTTGAAATACAAGCCTCCAAAGTATATGGTAGACAGGTTTTCCAGGAATATTGGAAAAGTTTTCCGTGCGTCTTTAATTGTGTTCTTGAAGAATCTAAAAATTATTTCTTTTCCGAAAATTTTCTTTAAATAAAACAAACGATTTAAACTACTCTGTATCCTTCAGAAGATCTACTATTATAATTTGATGCTGGTACCATAAAAAAACTATATATTTATAACTTACTCTGCTATGCAAAAAAACTTATTCATTCCTTGCTGGAGGCAGCCATCTCTCTCTCTCTCTCTCTCTCTCTCTCTCTCTCTCTCTCTCTCTCTCTCTCTCTCTCTCTCTCTCTCTCGCCCCCTTAATAAGGTGATCAATGGCAATGGAGAAGCCTTGTTAAAACAAAAGAGGTCACTTTTCTCGTGAAGCTGACTGGATTACTGGACGCTATGTGATGACCATTTCGAAACAAAAATTCTTGAGACCACCTTATTTTTAACCCCTATTGGGAAAAATTAACACTGACGCACAAACCAGTGTATACACACACACACACACACACACACACACACACATATATATATATATATATATATATATATATATATATATATATATATATATATATATATATATATATAAAATATGTATATATATGTACTCTTCTCATATATTTGTAACATATGTAACTCTATCTATAATAACAATTTCAAGTTGTCTTGACCTCCCGAGGTGAAATTTTCTAGAAAGCTTTATTGCCACGAAAATAGCATTTTTTTGAAAATATAAATTTGTGAAAAATCATCATCATCGTATCCTTTTCCTCGTCGTTTGGGAGAGATATCTATCTATCTATCTATGTATATATATACATATATATATAGATAATAATAAATATATATAGATATATACATATATATAGATTATATATATATATATATATATATATATATATATATATATATATATATATATATATATATATATATATATATATATATATATATATATATATATATATATATATATATATATATATATATATATATATATATATATATATATATATATATATATATATACATATATATATATATATATATATATATATATATACATATATATATATATATATATATATATATATATATATATATAT
Source organism: Macrobrachium rosenbergii (assembly GCF_040412425.1). Taxonomy (NCBI): domain Eukaryota; kingdom Metazoa; phylum Arthropoda; class Malacostraca; order Decapoda; family Palaemonidae; genus Macrobrachium; species Macrobrachium rosenbergii. The sequence continues at coordinate 9,838,322 of NC_089762.1, read as the reverse complement.
ATATATATATATAACATATATATATATATATATATATATATATAATATATATATATATATATATATATATATATATATATATATATATATATATATATATTTCTCCCGGCGACGAGAAAGGATACGATGATTCTTCACTAAATTTTCAATTTGTTCTTTTTTAAATATTGATGTTTTCATTGGCAATAAAACTTTCAAAGAAAATTTCATACCTTCTGCAGCAGAAAGAATCATTGTCATACAATAATAATATCTTCGTATTTTCCTGCAGACGTTTAGAATTCTTCTGCTCCATGCGTATAGCGCCGCAACTCAGTAGGTGCACTGACGCAGGCTACAGTGGCCATCTCAGAGGATCCTCGGGAGAAGCCGTGCTTGAAGCCTTCAGAGACAGCATGTGAGCAAGAAGGCGAAGTTCATGAAGTTAAAATTAACTGGATGACGAAGCAGATCGACTAAAGAGATTTTCAAGAGGGAAAAGTACATCACGGAATGTGAATAGCTGAGTTGTGATGTTTACTGCTGAAAATATGGACTACTTGCGGAGCAGTATGAAGTCAGGGTTCCTGCCTTCTGCGATTGTTCAACTCTACAGTCGTATTGTCACTTACGGACGCAAGCTCTTCATTCGAAATGAGGAAGAAATAATCAAGAAGAGAGGAAGACAGTGGAAGGGAGAACTGAGATTTATACGAAATAAGGTAGAGGGCAAGGTGTTTTCTAAGCTGATTGAGAGGATTTTGGATGCCCAAAATTACCGCTTGGAGCAGTTCTTCGCTCGAAATAAGAGAAGAAGGAACAAAAGAGAAGACATCGGCGTGGAGGTATACTGAAGAATGCTGACGAAAAAGTAGATAACCTGGTGTTAGAAACTGCTTCAAAGATTTTGGATTCACAGAATTACTTTTCGGAGAAGCAAAGGGGAAGGAATCGAAGGGATGATCAATATCGTCAGTAAGAGGAATCTCATAAGTTTATAGAAGACGACTCCTTAAAGCAAAGAAGCTGTTTATGTGCCAGAAAAAGAACTCCAAGTAATGGTTATCGCGATGTTGAAATGATCTAAAACCTTCGGGATTTTCCTTGAAGACATTTGGAGATCAACCGGTCTCCGGCTCCTGGAAGGACAGGAGAATGCCATTCGCGCATGCGCCGAGCTTCAAAGTGTCCAAGAACAATCTCCGAAATGCTTCAAATCGTCTGGAAGCCTTCAGAGACAGAAAGTGTCAGATTTGAAAACCAGGGTAAGAGAAAGCAAAGAGTATTGGTGAGGGGAAGGGTCCGACCCAGAGGCCGCTTCCTTCCTCAAGAAGCAACCTATGGGTCTGACCCTTGCCTTGTGCCCTACCATGGAAAGGGGCCAAGCCCCTTGAGATTGGCCCAAAGCTACCTAAGGCTTGCCAGTCTTTTGAGGGCAGCCTTGAAGGAAGGTCCGACCCAGGGCTGCTTCCTCGGAGGCAGGTATCTGCCAGTCTGGGGGAGGCGGGCCTGGAGACAGAACTTCAAGGATGAGGCCAAAAGTCCTCCCAAGGCTGGCCAATCTCTTGAGGCAGCCTTGAAGGGAAAGAGGTCCGACAGAGGCTGCTTCCTCGGAGGAAGGCGGGTATCCTGCCAGGCTGGGGAAGCAGGCCTGGAGGCCCAAGAACTCAGGATGAGGCCCCAAACTCTTCCAAAGGCTGGCCCGGTCTCTTGAGGGCAGCCACAGAGGGTCTGACCCAGGGCTACTTCCTCGGAGGAAGGCGGGTATCCCTGCCAGTCTGGGGACGCAGGACTGGAGAGGGCCCAAGAACTTCAAGGATGAGGCCCAAAGTCCTCCAAGGCTGGCCAGTCTCTTGAGGGCAGCCTTGAAGTTCTGACCCAGAGCTGCTTCCTCGGAGGAAGGCAGGTATCCTGCCAGTCTGTAAGAGGCGGGCCTGGGAGGAGCCCAAGAACTTCAAGATGAGGCCCAAAGTCCTCCAAGGCTGGCCAGTCTCTTGAGGGCAGCCTTGAAGGGAAGGGTCTGACCCAGAGGCTGCTTCCTCGGAGGAAGGCAGGTATCCTGCCAGTCTGGGAAGCGGGCCTGGAAGGGCAAAACTTCAAAGATGGGGCCCCAAAGTCCTCCAGGCCCAGCCCGGTCTCTTGAGGGCAGCCTTGAAGGGAAGGTCTGACCCAGAGGCTGCTTCCTCGGAGGCAGGTATCTGCCAGGCTGAGCGGGCCTGGAAGAGAGGCAAGAACTTCAAGATGAGGCCCAAGTCGCCAAGGCTGGCCAGTCTCTTGAGGGCAGCCTTGAAGGAAGGAGTCTGACCCAGAGGCTGCTTCCTCGGAAGGCAGGTATCCTGCCAGTCTGAAGCGGGCCTGGAGGAGGAGCCCAAGAACTCAGGATGAGGCCCAAAGGCCTCCAAGACTGGCCAGTCTCTTGGGAGCCTTGAAGGAAGGTCTGACCCAGGGCTGCTTCCTCGGGAAGGCAGGTATCCTGCCAGGCTGGGAGTGGGGCTGGGAAGGGCCCAAGAACTTCCAAGGATGATTTAAAGTCCTCCAAGGCAGGCCAGTCTCTTGAGAGACGGCCTTGAAGGGAGGGTCTGACCCAGAGGCTGCTTCCTCGGAGAAGGCAATTATCACCAGTCTGGAAACCAGACCTGGAGAGAGATAAGAACTTCAAGGATGAGACCCAAAGTCCTCCAAGGCTGGCCAGTTTCTTGAGGGCAGCCTTGAAGGGAAGGGTCCGACCCAGAGGCTGCTTCCTCGGAGGAAGGCAGGTATCCTGCCAGGCTGGGGAAGCAGGCCTGGAGAACCCAGAACTTCAGGATGGGGCCTAAAGGCCTCAAAGACTAGCCAGTCTCTTAACCCTATCTGGTGCAAGTTAGGTCGGGCAGACCCACCCCTACGGGATTTTTCATTTTTAGATAATTTTATATAATAATCGTTTTTAGTTGATTCTATGATTACCAAAATATGGGAAATTATTAATTATTTCATTTTCATTAGTTTTGTATGTCATATTCAAATGGTTTTCCCAGAATAAAACCGAAATAACATCATGTCGGACGAAACAATAAAAAACAGAGGCGAAATTATTTGAAAAGAAATGTATTACACTTCTATAAGGCATATAGTTAGTACAATATTGTAAACAAATACTTAGAACCTATACCGCATAAATCATGATGGCTTTCATTTGTGTCTACAAGGTTTTAAAACCTTTTTTTAACAAGAATCATGAAAATCAACAGACTGTTTGATCAAGCGGGTGCAATCAGATTACTCCGAGAAGACTAAGCGCTCATGCAGATATCTTGCGTGACAGAGTCAGATGTGGGTCTTTTCTTAAACTGTTTCTGTCGTCTTTTCTCCGCGCTGTTTCATATATCGTCTATGCAGATAAAGAAACTGTAGTGCTGATTGAGATAAATTAATTTATTCGTGTATGTTGTAGTGCAGCAGATTGCTGTAAAAAATCGTTCAGATAGTGAAACAAGCATGAAATTTGCTTTCAAACATTCCTAAAGACTACGCTCTCTTAGAAAAGGGCGGCCACCTGAAAATCAAGATGGCGGCTATTTTTCAAAATGGCCGCCATCTGTATTAGTCACTGGTTTGGGAGCATCTGTTAAAGGATGGAATATGTGATTTTTTTAAACCTCGACTTTTAGGTTATAAAAATGTTCCATACCACATTTGTGAAAACCCTTACTAAATGGTGTAACCAAGATGGCGTACAAAATGGTTGCCATAAAGTTTTTTTCTATCCACAGCCTTCTTGAACATAGAGACCAACTATTTTTATTTAATGGTATATTCATGTGATCAGACAGTTTAACTAATATGCTATTTTCAACTGAAATAGTAATGGTATCGTCACATAACATTAATAATATAAGACTGTAACCATAAAAAGAAAAGAGAAATATGGACTAAAGCATAGCCAATCTATGCTTATAGGTCTCTCAACGCCTACCTTTGAAAAATTCGAGGATAAGAAAATTTAGGCATAGCATGACACGTTGGATGCTCAATGAATTATCTACTGAAGAGGGAGCGTATTTATCTAGACTTCACATTTGCAGAGTGCACAGGCTGTGCAGGGAAGACCCAACAGCACTTGCCTTTCCCAAACAGCCTGCCTTTGCATCCACATTTGGTAGCTGTTGGCAACTCTTAGCTAGGGCAGAGTTGGTTGTCAGAGGACTTGCCATGCTTCACCCAGACTTTTGCCATCCCCACTCCCAGCAGGGTTCACAACATGGCTGACACTGGTGGCCTGCCCCCCTGACAGCCTGATGCGCCTTGCGGCAATTGTGTTGGAGAGAGCTCCTGGTTGGTGGGACCAGCTCCATATGCCCTTTGTTTTCTGGCAAACATATCAAGTCTAGCCTCATCACAGTGCCAGCAGTGCTGGATCTTTCATACATAAAGTATGACAAACCTCTCCAGGACCTTCAGGTCACTCTCTTCCACTCTGAGGTAGTGACTCCAGTTTGGAGAACACAGTGGAGGGCCTCTGGAAGGGTGTTCCATGTGTGGTGGTCTTCTTGCCTTGCTCCGGAGAATGACGCTGTCACAGCCTGTGAACGCATGGAAGAAGAGCATGCCTTCACCTTCTCCTGGCCCAGAGAGTTGCTGGGTCATGCACAGCAATGCGTGCCAGGCTCAGCGTGGCCAAACTCACCACCCATGGCTTCTCTAGCCCTAGATTGTGGAGAGTGGAAGAAAGCACTGACTGCAACGACAAGAACATCATGTCCATTTGCTTGCCGTGATGGTCTTGGCTCCATGTTCTGTAGCATATTTTGGCATGGAGAAAGATGCAGGTGTCAACCTCTGTGAGCTTTTCCAGTCCCTGAAGACTAGCTCATGAGTGCTGAGGACAGAACACTTTCGTGGCAATGACAGCATTTGTGGCAGACATCTGGGCAGCTTTGTCTGCCAGGAACTGGAGTACTCTGTCTTGTTGGCATCGTGTCTTAGGAAATTGCGCCAGTTGGATGCGGTGTGTTCTTGTCTGTCACGCACGCCTTCCTCCTTGACCACGTTTAGACCTGGTCTCAGCTTTGAGGCTGGATGTATTGTATACCACATCAAATACAAGATGTGATGATGTGTACTTGCTGCTATAGGATTGTATCACAGGCAAGAAGTCATAAGTGCACTTAGCCCTCAAAGGTCTTTCCTTTCTTTGGTGGCAGGCATGGACCAAGCTGATCCATCTACTAATGAGGACATCAGTCTTTGGATTGCATACTTCCTAATTAATAACATGACTCTCTCCAGTTCAAAGGTCAGCTGGTTCTGACATGTGTACATTCTACCCTCACTAAGGAAGCTAGAATGTTTGATTCTCGTGGAAATTCTGCAGATCCACATTCTGACTCCTGACAGGATATAAGTAGCTTTGAGAAAAGCTGGCAATCCTCAACTAAGTTTCTGCTTTGACTGTTCTAGGGCAGCTAGCATGCTAGAAATTGATTCTGTTCTTCTTTATCTGACTCATAGAAGGAGACTGCATTGTTGCCAAAGAAGTCTAGAAAACTTCTGAAATTTAGTGCAGCCTCTGTCAAAGGGTGTCTGTAGAAGTTCTGCTGAGCTGGGGTGGGCAATGTCTTTGTTGTCAATGGAATGCAGATCACAGCTCTCTTCTGAAAAGGACTTCCCAAGTGTTGCAAAGCCAATGACAACAGCTTGCTGACTCTCTCCAGAATGTCTTCTGCGCATGAGGTGTTTGTTCATGTGGTGTGTTGTCTGCTCATTGGGCTCCTTACTTTGAACCTCTGTTTCGTATCTGAACTCAGCGGATGATCTCTGGGCAGCCACCGGCATCCATCTTCTGAGTGCTGACGGATCTTCAGTCGGCCCAATGGCTCCGCCATCTGGCCTTTATAAAAGGCATTGGTCTGCTCAGAACTTGGTCAGAGCCATTGCTGAGAACTGGCGACTGGTCTTGTGCACAACAAAGTTGCCAGCCTTGAACTCCTTGTGCAACTCTGGGTGTAGACTCTGGGGTGGCTTATGTCCCTGAGGTGAATAGGCAGCCAACGAGCATAGTTTGTATTATTGTTGGAAAGAAGTAGGGTATCAGCTCGTAATGTGGCAGTAGAGGGTTCAAAATTAGCCTCATGGAAGGACCTGATCAGTAGGAATATCACAGTTCATGAACAACACCATGTGCCGGTGGAACTGTGGACTCTGCCTGTCTTCAGAAGGTCACACCACTCCTCAAACTCTAATGCCTGCTCATTATTTGTTTGCTTTCTCAGCACCAGTAGTCAGTGTATGCTGTCCTCAGGAGTTGTACAAACTAGAGGCTGTAACCTGGTGCATCTGCCGTGTCCTGGTTACACTTACGTGACAGGAAGGATTCTGCAGTTCAGATGAAGCAACTCCTGCCTCCACAGGACTCCTGTCCAACCACTGCCATGAAGAAGAGTAACAGAGATGTCATTGCTGCCATCTCAATGTGCGAACCATAAACATTACCAGATACTTGTCTTCGCCATACTGATCAGGCCACTGCCACTGCACTGCTGCTACGGCATAGATTGGCTGATCAGCTGGATTATGGGTGCTGGCCAGGGTTCAGAAAATCAGTGACATCCTGCACTTTCTGCATCACGTGTTTGATCGCGCTTAACAAGCCGAACTGATCTGCAGGAGAGGAAGCAATGAAGTTATGGTTACTTCAAATTCTGGGCTTCTCTTCATTGGCGTGATGAGCTGACCACGTCAGATTCACCATCATCTATTTCCTGGTGACTATGACCTTGTCTAGCCACTGATACTCCAGTGCAAGCTGTGGCCCCAAGATATCTGTGGGTGGCTTTGGTATTGCAGTGTTTGGTGGCTGGGGTTCTTTGTTTGAAGGAAGCTGGTAGAGATGTTTGTGAATGTGTCCGGCAATTCAGGCACCGACCTCACTTTCTCAGGTGCAAACTGGTTGCTGTCTTTCCTGTCCAGTGTTCTCCTTGGCATTTCATTAATTTCACTGAACATGGGAATGTTCCTTGCCAGCATTGTGTACCCATCATGGTCTAGGACATGATGACTTGGAGGTGATGTCAAGTGCTCACCTCTTTTGTCCTTCTGACAAAGACAACACAAACTCCAGTTTGTTTTCTACTGCTCAATATTGGATTGTCATTCTGCCATGATTTCAC
>NC_089762.1:9818695-9823695 GCF_040412425.1 Macrobrachium rosenbergii | reverse complement strand
AAATATTGTGGTCTTTTTCACAAACCTGAAGAGCCCTGGCAGCCATGTTTACAATGATATTTTCTTTATCTGTATGCTGTGATAGGAATAAAAATGAACATATAATTCTGCATTAGTCGGCTTTCAGTAAACTGTAATGAATTCAAACTTCTTTGTGTTTGGGTTTGTGAAAACTAGGACATCCAAAAAGGAAATCTGTGCTCTGATTCCTGTTCAGAAGTGAACTTGATTTGTTGTATCTGTCTGTTAACAAACTCTACTAGTTCATTGAATAGATCGTCATCATGGAGGAAAAAAGAATGAAAATATCGTCAACATAGCGAACCCAAAATATAGGTTTAAACCAGAGAGAGGCAAGAACTCAGAATAGTCTCCTCTAAGAACTCCATGCAGATATTAGCCAAAACAGGGGAGAAGGGGATCCCATTGCTACTCCAGATCTTTTGTTCATATGCATCCCCATTGAAAGTGAAAACAGTGGACTCTACGCACAGTTTAATGAGGTCAAGAAATACTTCGGTGGGGGAGGGCATAAACTTGGGTCATTATCAAACTTAACACGTAATTTTCAAGCACATAGCCAAGAGGACATTGGTAAATAAAGAGGTGACATCCAGACTATACATTTTCCCCGAAAAGCCATCCAACGCCCTTAATCTCTGAATGAAATCATCCCTGTGTCTGATATGTGCGGAGGATATAGTGCCTACATAAAGGGGCAAGTTGCTTGGCAAGCCACTCAGCTAACAAGGATTGGGGCACCACACGTAGCTACAATGGGTCGTAAGGGACATCCAGTTTTATGTACTTTAGGGATCTTGTAGAAGTAAGGAAGGTTGGGTGTTTGCCCAATATCTTGCTGAGTATGACTTTCCGTAACTCCTCATTGGTAATTTAGTTGCAATATCTCTAACTTTTTGTTGAATGAATTTTGTACTACATTGATAGAAGGCACTTTATTTAACCTTATATAAGTATCACTATCATTTAGTAATCTTAATGCTTTAATATTATAGTCAATTTTATCCATGACAACAATGGAGCCTCCTTTGTCAGCCTTCATTACTTGATATCATTATTCTTAGATAACTCCTCCAAGGTTTTCCTGTGTCTCAAAGGAATACAGAAATTGCTTTACTTAATTGGAGGCAAGAATCAGCCCCTTCAAAATATCAAGTTTATCTTGTGGGGTTATGATATTTAAAATTATTGATAGAGGCTGGCTTTTAATGAGAAAATCTTTTCCAGGACCAAAATTAAAATTCAAACCTAAATTTAGTACCTCTAAATGAGTGCTATCCAATCGGAAAGATGAAAGGTTAATGACCTGATTAGTCTCTCTACTTTGCCCAACAAGAGAACTGGCACAGTCTGTCAAGTTTTAACTGAAGGTTATGAAAATGTTGAGTGCCCTAAAGTGTGCAATCTCACCTGCTCGGCGCATGGCACCTTCAAACGTTGCTGATTGAAGAACACCTCTCAATTCCCGTTGGGCCTCGCGTAGTAGAAAGAATGCTGTCTGGACCTCTGACTTAGCGATGAAGAATGCGCTGAGCTAGGAACGATTTTTGGTATTCAGGAAAGGGTTCACCTGAAAAGGAACTTCTCCAATTTGGCCAAACGATTTTGGAATGACTTGTTCTTGTAGACAGCTGTCCAAGAACTTGACGTTTTTAGTCTTGAATAACTTAGAGTTCTTAGAGGAGACTATTCTGAGTTCTTGCCCGTCTCGGTTTAAACCTATATTTTGGGTTCGCTATGTTGACGATATTTTCATTCTTTTCCTCCATGATGACGATCTATTCAATGAACTAGTAGAGTTTGTTAACAGACAGATACAACAAATCAAGTTCACTTCTGAACAGGAATCAGAGCACAGATTACCTTTTGGATGTCCTAGTTTTTCACAACCCAAACACAAAAAGTTTGAATTCTCGGTTTACCGAAAGCCGACTAATGCAGAATTATATGTTCATTTTTATTCCTATCACAGCATACAGATAAAGAAAAATATCATTGTAAACATGGCTGCCAGGGCTCTTCAGGTTTGTGACCCACAATATTTAGATGATGAAATTGCACATATTCGAAATACTTTTAGCAAGTTGAGTTACCCTACCCATTTTATTGAGGATGCTTTGTCTAAGGCTAAGAAAAAGTTTTACAACCCTTCACTCAAGCAGACTGATCACAGCAAGAGATTCATAACGCTTCCATATCACGAAAAACTAAAATCAACAGCCCAGTTAATCAATAGTACAGGTAATGTTAAAGTAGCCTTCTCATTTGAAAACTCAATCAAATCCAAATTCAATAAAAATAATAGCCACAGAATTAATAGTGATAGTAACAAGAGAGACATAGGAGTATATTCTATAAAATGCAAGCTCTGTAATTTATTTTATTTTGGGGAGACAGGTAGAGGGAAGAACATCAGATTGCAAGAACATAAAAGCGGTTAGGGACTTGCTCAAAACAGCGCTATTGCTAAACATTGTTGGGAGAATAATCACGTCATGGATTGGGAGGGAGCTAATACTATATAGAAGTAGTCACGCAGGCCATAGAAGGGTAGTGGAGGGGGCTTTGATAAATATTTGCAATACATTAGATGGCAATAAAGCCTTTACGCAGGAGGACCTACATACAGACAGGCTAGTCTGTCATTCCATAAAATTAAATTTCAGGCAGTTTCTCGAGGCCCTGATACTGTGTCTTCCTCATCTCTCCCCGCACAGGTTGTCGAAGTGGCATTTGTCGCAGAAACAACAGGCACCGATGCTGAAAGTCGTTCTCACCCACGAACCACCTAGTCACCCGTGATGAGCACCGTACGCTGAACGACAGCCATTAAGAAGATCACGACGGTTGGCCCACAGATACGGGGAAACTGCCATTACATTTGCCTGCCAGTCCACACTGAAAGAGAGTTCGATGTTTTCTTGGATCGAGTATCACTAAAATTCTTTTAAACGTGTCTTTTAATAAGAAAAACTAGTATTTTGATTCAGTTGGCTGAAGAGGACCGTTGCGCAAACGGTCGAAAGCTCCCGTTTTTATCCCATTTCTTGTATATTTTTATGTCTTAAATATACAATTTATCAATTATATTATTGTGGCTTTTAATCATCATATATATATATATATATATATATATATATATATATATATATATATATATATATATATATAGGTATATATATACATATATATATATATATATATAATATATATATATATATATATATATATATATATATATATACTGTCATTCATGATTGTATCAAGTACCTGGTTATTACACAACTAATCTCAAAATTCAAAAATATACCTCACTTCAGCCAGATACCTGAACTCTCATAACATTAATTATTACGACTGAGTACTCTAAAGGCAACAGTGATCCTTAAGAAAAAAACTTATTTATTACTTGAAAAAAATCAAACTAAGTCTATCAGAATATGTGAGGTATCAAAAATTAAACTAGAAATATTCTAGAGTAGAAGGGCATCACTTCATCAAAAAACTCTAACTGTTTCCGTGGTCTTAATTCACTTTAGCAAAACTAAAAGAACAAAACATGTTTATCACTTTGCCTTATGCACACACAATCAATCCTATTCACTGGTGATCAATAAATGAAACACTTTCTAAAAATGTTAAATACAAAAATTTATTTTTAAATTCAAAGTTTATAATTGGAATTCACAAACTGAAAAATTTCCTATTATTTGAAAATAACACAGCACTTAATTAATTCTTGAATTATATTATGAAACAAAACTAATTCACAAAAACTTTATCAGGAATTTAAATTAATCAAGCAAAATTTAAACTATCAAGAATTACTCAAGATTTGAAAAGAAAATCTTAAATAAATGAGATATCAAATCAAGTATGCACTGTTAAATTACCAAGAAATATTTAAAATGCTACGTAAATAAATGTTACATCACAAACACAAAAAATGTGAAAATATAAAGAGATTGTAAAGAGAAAAACACACAAAAATACACATAAGATTTATCAATAATGATTTCACTTCGTAAAAATTTCCTAACTTATCATACCATGGTATTAATAAGTAAAATTCACGTTACCTTACACAAACTTGTGAAAACCTCTGTAAATCACTTGCTGCAACTGCGTTACCACAATACACACTTCTTTACCAGGCGCCGTTACAATTAATAACTTTGTTAAATTAAGATCTCAAAAGTTAATGCTAATACGTGACCACAAAACACTACGTTAAAAGTAATCTCTTTCTAAGAACGAGAGAGAGAGAGGGAACCAAATCAACTGGTCTCAGAAATCAGAATGAAACAAATTTTAGAATTCCAGTAACACGTAAAACAATTATATGATGTCATTAAAGCATTTTGTGTACGAGATACAAAAGTTCTAGAAGCAGGGAAGTGACGTCATTAAAGCAAAACGTTTTGAACGCAATCATACAAAACATGGTGTAACTGATCAAGACACGTATTCTTTCTCTCAAAGTGGCGTACGTGACTCGAACAATGCACGTAACAACATGAAATCACTCGTCTTGAGCCCGTATGGGACGAATCGGCATTTGTTATCCAAACCTGTCATCACAACCCAAAACAAAGCGGTCTCTCTTATCTCAACTGATGACAATTGAAATGAAACAAGTCTTTGCCGAACAAACACGTGTTCACATACTACGCTTTTATCAAGAAAGATATTCGTTCTAAACTACGTTACTATTAAAATTATATTACCAATTCTAAATTACGCTATTAAGTTATTCAATCATTAGTTCTTTTGAGATCTGATGCCAAACTAAATATGACACTTCAACAATCATTATCATTACACATAACACATGGAAAAAGTAAATTTGTCAAAATTATAGGAGGGATATATCATGAAAAAAATAATATATATATATATATATATATTATACAAGGCAATATATATATATATGAAAAATATATATATATATATGTATATATATATATATATATATATAT
>NC_089762.1:9813695-9816195 GCF_040412425.1 Macrobrachium rosenbergii | reverse complement strand
AGACATATGAAGTTTGCGTGCAACAATGAAAATAGACAAAGCTCATTTTATTATAGGCTACTATAGAATTTTTGTATATGGTGAACAATGAAGAAATGCATTCTATATCCCAGTATCCATGCTATAAAGAATATTAACTAAGTATAATTTTAAAGTAAAAGAGCGTTTAGCAACAGTAAGTGGCCGATAAATCGTGATTAAAACTATGTCATAATAAGATTGTTAATTGTAAAAATAACTCCATAAGAAAAGTTGTCCGAGTGATCTCAGCAGCAGTCGGTGGAAAGGAAACTTCGTTCTTAGCCGACCTCTCTTGGTCCTTCTTCTTGGGTAGATATCCTATATTCTTGGCCACAACGAATGAGCTCTACAAAATATTATCCGACAACTGCTACAAAGTATGTCTAAAAATAGAATTCTATCAGGACCGCCGGTACATTTCATGGAATTTTTATTAATTCAAAATTTAATATCTGTCCTCGAATTAGTATCATCTTCAAACTCCTGTGTATCTGTTGGGAATTCAGTATTTCCAATAATTTTATTCATCCTTATTCTCACAAAAAATTTGGATTCTTTTCTGATAACGATATACAGAACAATTGGCTGTTCAAGATAGAACTATTTTTCCTCCGCTGTTCGATTGAATTACAGAAATTTGACGGAATTTTCAGCGTAGAATAGATAATATTCTATGTAAATGTTTGAACTCTAATGTAGCTAACTGTGTTCAGAAACATTTGAACGGGACTGGTCAAGGTTATGGTATTCGGTAACTGAATTTATCCTAATGCAAACCACTGTTAAGAAATTGAATAAGAAAACTATACTTTTATTTTTAAGTTTGATAGAATTAACACAATATTTTCAGTCGTTGTAGCTACATTAGTTATCGTTTCAATGGGAAATCAGAACTAGCTTCAAAAGGTTTAGGAGTTAGAGGAAAAATCGTTAACGAAGCTATAATGCCTCAACAGTTCATGGTCTCAACCTTACAAACAACTCCTTTCCGCACCCCCATCCCCGTCCCTCCACCTATATTTCCTACGTCAGTCTCAAGAGCCAAACGCAAGTGTATGATGATATTACGTTATGTAATTTCCCTCCGATACAACGTCTTATATAATCATAAAAAGATCACTTATAAAACCATGAATCACGTTGTAGATTGTTCGCAAACATTTTCTTTGTCAGGTCATTTTGTTTCTTTTGAAATAATCAAGTGAATATATACTAACAGGTAAGGAAACGTCTCCACCAATAAGCCTTGCCTTTGAGACAGAATTCATTCATATTTTCAACAGTTTCTACTACATAAACAAAAGCGGAGGTGCCATTTAGCGTGTCTAGTGAACGCAGGGGGTAAAGGAATCTTTTCCATGACTGTACAGTCCTTTCCCTGACCCGCTTTGGATTGTTCTTCGAGCTGTTGTTCCGGAAGTTACAGGTATATATATATATATATATATATATATATATATATATATATATATATATATATATATATATATATATATATATGTATGTATATATATAAATATATGTGATTATACACACATATATATATATATATATATATATATATATATATATATATATATATATATATATATATATATATATATATAGCCTACAGTATGTATAGCATTAGGATTTATTTTTTCCTGTTGCTGTTACGCATACATTTTCAAACATGTTTAAGTCTCCATTTTAGATCTGATTTTGTCAAGCTGAAAATGACATACGTTTCGTTAAGTACTTTCGTGCAATCCTCTCATAGTTTGGCAGAAAACAAAAAATATAATTTTTTTTAAGTACCTTTACCAAAGTTTTGAAAAGTACTAATAGTTTTCATATGCAATTCATCATTTAACATTTTGAATGATTATGTTCAAGCCTACATTTGTTTTATAATATTGGTGCCCTATCTGGTACTGCAATCCTTTTGGAGAATTAGTGTTAATGGCGTGGTGTATAATGTTGACATTGGCAGGTCATTTAACTTTTTTTTTTATAAATGAGTTATGTAACTTTTATGAAGAAATGGGTTATGTATATTTCCCCTGAAGATCTGGTTACAGCACATAATAATAATAATAATAATAATAATAATAATAATAATAATAATAATAATAATAATACGGGAGGAGACCTTCTCTGAGGGCAGTTGCATTAAAAATTATTTTTATTATCTTTTTGTCCTCAGCCTGTAGCTGGTAGGCTATATCAGGTTTCCCAAGGACATACAAAGATTTCTGTTTTCATAGTTTTATTTCCTCTGACGTTTCAAGCGTTTGTCTTCAAAGAGTGAATGAATGGCACGCACGTTACAAGGGTATATATAGGAAGCGGGGGTATACAGTTGTCAAGTCGGTTATTCAGCAGTGTTTTGGGTGGCCCTAATAGGTTGGTGACGAAATCTGGCCTGGAGGCGTTGGGACCTTCTGGGCCTAATCGCTACTTGAATTTGGGAGTGGCTGTTATCCGGGATTATACGTTG
>NC_089762.1:9783720-9808195 GCF_040412425.1 Macrobrachium rosenbergii | reverse complement strand
ATCTTCATGTAACAGCTGGTCATAAAACTTCAACATCAATCAGACATTGTATTATATATCATATACTTAGCCAGCCATTTCTGGTAAACACGATTTTCAGTAGATTGTTGTACATGGTCTCACTATTAGGCTTTTACACACTAGAAGCTGGCGGAGCACATGACGGGGAAGCGATGATGAGCGAAGCGTCTGAAACGATTAGGTGTTTACATATAAGCGAAACGGAGCGGAGCGATTAGGTGCATCTTGTACATATATCTCTTTTAATGGGAGGTTATATAAGCGGAAAACATCAATATTTTTATGTTTTCTTAAAAAAAAATAGTGTACAACCTCAAGTTATATTTTGTTATTATTAACAAACTATTTTTCTTGTTAAAAAATACCTAATGAGTATGTCGATAGAGGGAATGTGACGATACAAGAGGCTCTTACCATAGTTATGCACTTAAATGTAAGAACTGACACTTTATCGGTCAGCAGCTGATATTTTCTTTAAATTCTTAGTAGACAATACAACTTCTATAATTCCATTGAAATCACTATATGCACTAGGCTAGCTTCTTTCAAATTTCTCAATAAAAACTCACCTTTGAACGCATCTTCTTGGCCATATTGACAGCAACTTGCAGCACTCAATCAGTCAAGAAACAGACTGAATTGTTTCTTTACATCTCAAGCGCGGCGTCGCTTTTTGATACAGGTTCGATACACGTTTCGAAATGGTAATATATACCAACTCTCAAAATATAACACATCTCATTTGTATTTCACAAATATATGACATAACTTTATGTTTAAAATATACAGTTTTTCCCGTTTGCTTTTTACCAATGGTTTACTTGCTTAAAACAATTAAACATTTGATTAGAACTGTATTTAACAAGTTCTATTAAATATATATTGATCTTTTATATACGTTTACTATAAACATTCAACAGAAAACGTTAACGGGGAACTTACTTAATTTGATTGTCGCTAGCGATAAAAAATATCGTCCATTTATTGAGCGAATCGCTTCGCTTCGCTTCGCTTCGTTTCGCTCCGTTTCGCTCGTGTGTGAAGACCAAAGCGTTTCTGCATAGGAATATCTAAAAACATTAATATCGCTCATCGTCGCGTCGCTTTGATTCGCTTGTAGTGTGTAAGAAGCCTTAGTAGTGAATCATTTCACTCACCACCACAAAATAAGTTCCATTTGGAACTTCAGTGAGAGATGAGGTATCAGTGTTCCTATATGCAAAAACCCTGTAACACTACAAATCATGAGACTCTCACCAAGGGAATTGTGACTCCAAAATAATCGAGTGAATATAAGCACACATTCTCACCATGACTTCAGAGGCTCAAGGAAGCATTCTTCCAGGGGGTCTTCTGTTGGTCACTCCATCAGTCTGCAAATTATCTTATTCAGAGGAGCTGTTTACCTGAAACTAGGAAAAAAATGTTGGATTATTATTATTATTATTATTATTATTATTATTATTATTATTATTATTATTATTATTATTATTATTATTCACCCTTCAAAAGAAACATGCCAAAACAGCAACGAATTGCTAATCAAGCTTCCAAAATACATAATGTCCATTTTTCCAAAGAGTGAGAACGCAGCAGCGGATACAATTATTTGCTCTATTAAATCTAGACTGCCAGGCACTGGGCCACTTTCGTTCATTCGGTGCTTATGACAGTGAAAAGAGGAAGTTGGAGTAGTTGGACAGCACGGTCAAGAGAGCCAGAAAATAAAGGAGATGAATAGCAAGGGCCTAAATATGGAATTGGGAGAAAACCACAGAGAAGTTGGACAGGAAGACTGGAGAAAAGATGCAGCTATAGAAAACAAGAACAGCGGTGAAGCAAAAGGAGAGAATTATGATAAAACTAACTTACACAAAAAATATAAATGAAGAGAGAATAGTTCCTATGAAATTGTTACAGCATGTCACATACAAGAAACGAATATGGCCAAGCACGTGGTATTTTACAACGTACAAGCACTAAATTATTGCGTCAATTAGACCTATGTTCTCGAAACCAGAAAAAAATTAAGATTATCAACACAGCTCTTTCAGTATTCAGGTCTCCACAAAATATGGTCACCCCTTAAGATATGAAGTTCGTGCCTCATGATAACTATGCAAAGTTTTAGAAGTAAAAAAAAAAATACCGAAAGAATTGGTCAAATACAAGACAGTCATTTTTCAGGAAATTCTGAAACGATGATTAAAAAAAAAAAAATTAGAAAGTGGTTATATCCCTCGGAACTCGAATTTAGTCTGTACTTCAGTGACTCAGACGATCCTTCAAAAACGTCCATTTCTGTCATTAAAATTTTTGCAGTGTGTTTGGGTATAGGCCTACTTAAGAACTATCTGAGAAGTTCTACTAAAATTCCTTCCCTCACTTCATTCTTCTTCTCTCTCTCTCTCTCTCTCTCTCTCTCTCTCTCTCTCTCTCTCTCTCTCTCTCTCTCTCTCGCACATTCGATGCGAAACAGCATCAGCTGCATTCCACCACTCCTTACCCGTCAGCTTAGGCCTATAGCTATTATTGTAGTTCAAGGCTTAAGCACTAGCCGTTCTTCTACTGCTGCTTTAATTGGTTATTCCTCGACTGCTGCAAGTAACTGACGCCCTCGCAACTACCAAGAGGCACCAGTGCTCGTTTTGGAAAGAGGAAACCCACCACCCTCAGCCTCCTGCCGGTTATTATGCCGACGAAGCCCTCCTCCCTCCACCGGCAGATAAAGGCTACAGGAAACATCCATTCAACTCCTGGTGAATCCTCACGCTTTTCCTTTTCACCACCTTCTCCTTCTCCTCCTCCACCTCCTTTGACGTCTGTAACACTCACTAAATTTAACCCACTTCCCTTTTGACCCTCAACCCCATTCCTCCCTCCCCCTTCAGTCTATGGCACGGACGAATTTCTGCTGTTGTCGAAGTTTCGAGCACTACCATCTGATGGACAGGTCTCATTGTTATTATTATTATTATTATTATTATTATTATTATTATTATTATTATTATTATTATTATTATTCAAAAGATGAACCCTCTTCGTATGAAACAAGGCCACCACAGGGGCCATTGACTTGAAATTAAAGCTTCCAAAGAATATTAGGGTGTTCACTTGAAAGAAGTAACGGAAGGTAACAGGAAATACAGAATTATTATTATTATTATTATTATTATTATTATTATTATTATTATTATTATTATTAACACTACACTGTATGGAACTAGCCCACAGGTGCCATTGACTTGAAATTTAGGCTTCCAAAGAAAATGGTGTTCAATTGAAAGAAGTAACATAATAGGAAATACGGGACGAATTGATCAGTTATTAAAAAAATTAAAGAATTCAATAGATTATTAGATCCGAATGAAAACCTCTTCCAAATATAACGTCTGTTCTTAACGAATAGAGCTCCTTCTAGAGGACCCTCTGTTCCAATTCCCAGACATCGTTGACGCCCTTCGGAGATGTGGATCCAAGCATAAAAAACACCTTCAAGAAGCACCACCTGGTTAAGTCGTGTGTTTTCGCAAGGCGATGATGTGGACGTCTGGTTCACACGTTGACTGTATAGGCCTATGGTGGTTTTTTCAGGTTGATGGTGATCAGAACGCAATCATTTTACGCTGCAAGTTTTTAATTGCTGGGAAACAGAAAAGGGTTAAAATTGAAGATTGTTTTCAGTAAGGCTTAATTCCACCTAAATTTTTTCCGTGGCCTTGGACCTCTGAAGCATTTTCGCTGGTTACTGAGTGAGAATGAAGGCGCTTTGAAAAGTACGGACGCTTCGAATGTGTTTCAGGCTCCTAATATTCATTAGGGTTCTTTTCCATGAGCGGGCTCACGTTCTCAGGTCACAGTAGCTGAGAGAGAGAGAGAGAGAGAGAGAGAGAGAGAGAGAGAGAGAGAGAGAGAGAGAGAGTTAAAGTACTCGGTGTTCGTCCCATAGGAACCTAATAATCAAGTAATTCTAGTTCTTGAAGCTTACATAGTCTAAACTCTCTCTCTCTCCTCTCTCTCTCTCTCTCTCTCTCTCTCTCTCTCTCTCTCTCTCCCGGTTGGTCTGTAATAAACCGGCGTCCTTTTCTTCGGCTTTCTGTAGAGTCTGTGTATTTTTCTAGCCAATAACACTTTGATAAGTTTCCTAATCTTAATAATAGCTTTGAAAAGCTATTTTGGAGTGATTCAGATTTATATCGAAGAGCATTTGCCTGAGGAGGAGGAGGAGGAGGAGGAGGAGGCTAGAATGTCTGTCAGTTTGTGATTTTATTGGCTAGAAAGTCTGTCAGGTTGCAATTTTATTGGCTAGAAATTCTGTCGGTTCGTGATTTTATTGTCTAAAAAGTCTGTCAATTTGTGATTTTATTGGCTAGAAAGTCTGTCAGTTTGTGATTTTATTAACTAGAAAGTCTATCAGTTTGTGATTTTATTGTCTAGAAAGCCTGTTAGGTTGTGATTTTATTAGCTTGAAGATCTGTCAGGTTGTGATTTTATTAGCTTGAATGTCTGTCAGTTTGTGATTTTATTGGCTAGAAAGAATGTGAATTTGTGATTTTATTGGCTAGAAAGTCTGTCAGTTTGTGACTTTATTGTCTAGAAAGCCTGTTAGGTTGTGATTTTATTGGATTGAAGATCTGTCAGGTTGTGATTTTATTGGCCTGAAGGTCTGTCAGGTTGTGATTTTATTGGCTTGAAGATCTGTCAGGTTTTGATTTTATTGGCTTGAAGGTCTGTCCATTTATGATTTTGTTGGCTTGAAGATCTGTCAGGTTGTGATTTTATTGGCTTGAAGATCTGTGAGGCTGTGATTTTATTGGCTTGAAGGTCTGTCAGGTTGTAATTTTATTGACTTGAAGGTCTGTCAGTTTGTGATTTTATTGGCTTGAAGGTCTGTCAGGTTGTGATTTTATTGGCTTGAAGATGTGTTAGGTTGTGATTTTATTGGCTTGAAGGTATGTCAGTTTGTGATTTTATTGGTTAGAAATTCTGTCGGTTGGTGATTTTATTGGCTAGATGTTCTGTCAGTTTGTAATTTTATTGGCTAGAAAGACTGTCAGTTTGTGATTTTATTGACTAGAAAGTCTGTCAGTTTGTGATTTTATTGGCCAGAAAATCTGTCAGTTTGTGATTTTATTGGCTAGAATAGCTGTCAGGTTGTGATTTGATTGGCTAGAAAGGCTGTCATGTTGTGATTTTTTTGGCTAGAAAGTCTGTCAGTTTGTGATTTTATTGGCTAGAAAGTCTGTTAGTTTATTATTTTATTGAGTAGAAAGGCTGTCTGTTTGTGATTTTATTGGCCAGAAAGTCTGTCAATATGTGGTTTCATTGGCTACAAAGTCTACCAGGCTGTGATTTTATTGGCTAGAAAGACTGTCAGTTTGTGATTTTACTGGTTAAAAAGTCTATTAATTTGTGATTTTATAGGTCAGAAATCTGTCAGTTTGTGACTTTATTCGCTAGAAATTCTGTCAGTTTGTAATTTTATTGGCTAGAAAATCTGTTAATTTGTGATTTTATTGGTCAGAAATCTGTCAATTTGTGATTTTATTGGCTAGAAATTCTGTCAGTTTGTAATTTTATTGGCTAAAAAGTCTGTCAGGTTGTGATTTTTTTTACTAGAAAGACTATAAGTTTGTGATTTTATTGGCTAGAAAGACTATCAGTTTGTGACTTTATTGGTTAGAAAGTTTGTCAGTTTGTAATTTTATTGGCTAGAAAGCTTGTCATGCTGTGGTTTTATTGACTAGAAAGTCTATCGGTTTGTTAATACTAAACTAGAAAGTCTATTAGATATATTTTTGGTTTTAAAGACAGCTACTTAGTATGTTCTTTTTTGCCTGGAAAGTCTTAGTTTGCGATTATTTCCGCCGAGAAAACTAATGGTTTTGGATAGCTTTTGCCTAAAATGTGTATTAGTCCGGTACTAATGCTTAAGAATGATAAGTTACTGGTTTAAAATGTCTTGTTTTGTGAGGTTAATGCTCAGAAAATTTTGCCTAAAAAGTTTGTCAGTTCGGAAAGTCGTGCCTTTAGCATGTATTTTTGAAAGATATTTTTTGCATAAAACGTGGTCAGTTCAGTGCAGGTTTGGTAGAGGGTTTTGCCCAAAAGGTGTGTTGTAGGAAGTTTTATTGGACATTGTTTTCTTGAGCGTTTTTTACAAGGAAGTCTGTTAGCCTTTGATAGTATTTTGCATAAAAAGTGCACCAGTTTGGAAATTTGTTGCCTACAAAGCGTGTTAGCCTCGAAGAAAGTCTGTTTATTCAAGGTATATTTTTGTTTAGCTTGGAAACTATTAGATTGTCATTCTTTTGGCTATGAAAGTAAAGCTTTTAGGGAGTTTTTTTATTGCTATGGAAATTTTGTTTATTGCCCCTACAAAATGTGTTAGTTTGTAGGACATTTTTTTGCCCAGGAAGTGGAGTGCATTTGCTCACCAAATTTATCAGTTTGGGTAGTCATTTTGGCTAAAGTGGAGATTTGCCTAAAATGGTGTTTGTGATTTTTTCTTTAATGGGAAGGGCTTAATCAGGTTTTGCCCGTGAGTTTTTTTACCCAAGGTGTGTGTGTGTGTGTGTGTGTGTGTGTGTGTGTGTGTGTTTTGTCTAAGAAGAGTCATTTCAATTTATATTTTTGCCAACAAAGTTTGCCCAGAAAGTGTCAGTAAATGAGAATGACCGCCTAAAAGGCATCTCTGTAGAGAAAGTTTTTACCTAGAAATTCTGCCATTTCTAGAGTGGCTTTTGCTTAATAATAGTCACGAAACTAGAGGTTGTATTCTCAGAAATTTTGGATATGATGGGTGAATGTATTTCAGAAAATATGGTTGCTACAATTTTAAAGGACACATATATGCATTTCATAGCTTCAATGCTTTAAGGTGTGATGAAGGAAGGTTTGGAGTCAGATGGAACTAGGTCGAGAGACTCGATGTAAAATCTTTGTGTTCAGCAAATAGTTTGATTCCTCAGCTATCTGCGTGAGAACCTCAGCAATATTGGCAGTCAGGTGATCTCCGAAGTGTTATGTATATTCGTGAGTACGTGCGTTAATTTGATCTAGATTATGCCAAAATCTGCCCTAAAAGTGAGTTTGATCGTTCATTAACGTGATAGAACTGCAGTTGTCCAGACGTAGCTTTGGAGAGGATCCAGGCTTTGAAATCGGCAGATAAGGTAGAGTTTGAAATCTCTGTTTTTATGGGAGAAAATTGAACTTGTGATTTTTACCATGATTTTCTGATCATTATGAACTTTTGAACTGGTGTGGGAGATTTAATATGAATATTCATACCTCTTTTATATTATTATTTTGTTATGTTACGTTTGCCATATCTTGGCTATGCATTTTACACTTTCCATTATTGTGTTTTGCATTTCATATATTTTTGGGAGTTTTCTATCATGTTTAATTCTTTCGACAGATGTCTGTGGACTGGTCATTTGAATAACATGTGGTAGACTTTTTTTTGACATGACTTTAGTTATTGATTTGGGAGTATGTGTGAGTTTGGATATTTTCAGGCTATTAGCCATAATGAGACTTCTTTAATCAGAAGTGTTTTGCAGTTTAGAGTTTAGTTATCTGACTCGATAATTCATTTATTATGCATTTTAATCTTTGCTTTGTTTTATTCATTTCTTGTTGGGTTATTTGAATAATAAACCTATTTTTGTAGAAACTATTGTGTTTCTTTAAATAGTCCATTTAATTGATTTTGTGAGAATGAGTGAGGTCGGGTGGGTGAACTTCGGAAAACGATGAGAGAGAGAGAGAGAGATACACGAGAGAGAGAGAGAGAGAGAGAGAGAGAGAGAGAGAGAGAGAGAGAGAGAGAGAAAAGAGGGAAAAAATGATGCAAGTGTTATCATGAGGTCGAATCTTTTCACGCTCTTTTTCCTGAATAAAGATCGTTAGATCACGTTACGTACACTTTCAAAAAGTGTTAATTCTGTTCTTGTAACAGAATTAAATGGTGGCAGCAGTGCCTCATGATTTTAATGGTGGCAGCATGGTGTCCCATGTCTTTAATGATGGCGAAAGAGGGAGATTACTAATAGACTAATTGATAACGTTGATGCCCAAGGCATAGGCGACTTCACCAAGAGTGGTTACCACGACAGTCAGTGTTAAGATGAGCGGGTTTCATAGTGGGTCGGGTGATTACGTGGGTAATACGGGAACCTTTTTTTTTCCGTCTCTATTCGAGTATTGGGAGTGGGGAGTTGTGAAATAGATCTGGATGATCTCTAGAGCAATTTTGGGGTTAACAAAATACCCAAATAAGTGTGAATAGTGGCGATTGTGAGTTAATTACGCAAAGTGATGATTCAACAATAATCACGCTGGTGTTTTTTTGCTTCGTCTTCGAGTGGGTGACGTCACAGGTTAGAAGTCGAGAGATAGGTGCTCCGTTTTCTGTTTCAAATTGGTAAGTACCCCATTCTCGTAAGTTGCGCAGAACTCCGTTTTCTATTCTTCTTTTAGAGGGGGTAACTTTTACCTTTCTCTAGTGTTCTTTTTGGTTTCTTTTTTTATGTTGTTACGCTCAGGGCGTGTGATCACTCACAAAATGCCGGACGATGCAGCAAGCACATCCCAATCAGTTGTGGTGCATAAAGTGACGAGCGTTAGCGCGGGAATTAGTAATTTTAAAGGGTTAGTTGACGGGAAGCCAACCCAAAATATAGAAACTTTCATTGAGTCAGTGAACAATTATCTGAATTCCAAGAAAATTACGAATGGCGCTGAAGCTTTAACAGAGGCTAAATCATTTCTGGATTTAGATAAAGGAGATATTGGGAAACGAGCACGCAGTTTCGGGTTCAGAAGGTGTAAAACTTGGAATGAACTGCAGAAATTTCTACGAGCTACTTATGGCGGAGTTCAACGTGAATGTGCAGTTCGGAATTTGCGAGAGTTTCTCAAAATAAAGAAAGGCAATGATTCACTAGTCACATACAGTGCGAATTTATTTGATGCAGTAGTTGAGTTAAAGAAATCTATAACAGGTTCTCCATGGGTAACTGGAAATAATATCTCCTTAGATAATTTTGAAAGATTGTTACACTTTGCTTGCCTTTTAACGTCAGTCCCAGATGTAATTGTAGATAGTTTTGATAAGAGAATTGATCAGGATACAGACGAATCCTTTTTGTTTGCACAGATTAACAAAAATCTAGCAAAATGCCCGACACTGGACAGTAGTTTTGTACAGGAGGTGCAAAGATGTCAGCTGCGGTTTCCAAACCACAGAATAATGATAGTGCTCGCATTCGGGAAATGATGCAACAGCGAAGACATGTGCACGAGTAGAATCGAAGAAAATTCCAGAGAGATCAGTCACAACGATACGTTGTTTTAATTGTGATAAAATAGGACATAGTAAATCAAATTGCAGAGTGAGATATTGTTCAGTTTGCAAATCTTCAGATCATGGATGGAGATTTTGCCCAGCCACGAAGAATAGAGATTATTCAGGAAGTCACGGGGAGGTTTTTCTAGATATGACAGGAGAATTCCACATGATGCAAGTTCTAGATACACAAAGGAACAGCAGAATTTTCACAAGATAAGTTCGAAAACGGACACAGGATAATGACTAATCAGGTCTTAGAGTCACTAGAACCTAGGCCGATTGTACGTGGATTCTCTAATGGCAATGAAATTTCTATTTTCATTGATTCTGGTAGCTCAGTTAACTTAGTAAATGCTGACCTTTTCACTCGAGGTTTCCAGAGTGCAAATTAGTCCCTTCTAGTGAGACAGTGTGTGATGTACAAGCGAGGAAACTGAATATTTTAGGTTCGTCATTTCTTACGCTTTGTATCGGTGGAAAGACAATAGTAGAATCATTTTTGGTCATAGAAGGATTAGCCTTAGGTGAAATGGTTTTGCTAGGACACCCTTCTTGCATGCGACATAACATCAACATTCTTACGGGAGTTCAGGGGATTACAATAGGTGAGTCAGGTTGTTTTGTTCCATATATACACAGGAAAAAACTTGTGAGAAACCTAAGACACAGTCTGAGACATGTGTAACACATTCATTAGAGAGTGAAGATATTCCGCAAAGATCTTTCAAAGGATTTTTGTTGGAAGATATTGAATTGCAACCGCGAGTTCCTACATTGGTTAAAGTGTCGCTGAAAGAGAAAAATTTTCCTTCTCAAGTGTGCGTTGTTGAGGGAACCGAGAAATTCAAAGACGTTGTGAGTACGGTGTCAGTGAATGAAATTTCAGTCGCAGGCGTGACTTCAGTAGAATTAGTTAGCTATCAAGACTCAGTGAAAAAATATCACAAGGGTACTTATGTAATTGATTTTGAAGAGTTTAATGAAGAGCATAAATTAGTGAGTTTTTGTGGAGACGGGAATATGTTTCCTAACGAGGAGCAACAGTTCCGAAGTCAGGTTCTACATGAACACTTGGCTAAAGTTGATTATCCTGAATATTCAGATAAAGTAGAGAAAGTGTTGAAAGAATATCTAGATATCATTGCTTTGAAGGGAGATAAATTAGGAGTTACAGATGTTTTAGAACATTCAATCCGCCTAGAAAAGGGTACAAATCCCATATATATTCCAGCATATCGAATTCCTTTTAAGATCAGAGAAGAAGTAGAAAAAGAAGTTCAGAGGTGGGAGTCGGAAGGCATTATCAGACCGTCCAATTCTCCGTTTAATTTTCCTTTGCTTGCAGTTCCTAAGAAAGACGGTAGTATCAGAGTTTGTGTAGATTTTCGTAAATTGAATGAAAAAACATGCCCAGATAGATATCCTGTAGCTTGTTTGCCTGATTTGTTTGTTGAGATCGGTGGCAAGAATATATATTCATCTATAGATCTTATGCAAGGGTTTTTACAGGTTCCCCTTTGTGAGAGTAGCCGTAAATATACAGCATTTTCGGTACCAAAGGGACATTACGAGTTTAATAGGATGCCTTTTGGATTACAAGGGTCCCCAATAACATTTACTAGACTGGTTAACACAGTACTTCATGGCTTGTTAGGAAAGTCGGTGTTTGTGTACATGGATGACATTCTCATATGCACAGATACAATTGAAGAACATCTAAAGGTGTTAAAAGAAGTCCTCAAGCGATTACGGTTCGCTGGGTTAAAGGTCAAATTGGCCAAATGTGAGTTTCTGAAGAGAAAAATTGTCTATTTAGGACATGTTATCTCTAAAGAGGAGTTAGAGTGAATGATGAGAAAGTTAAAGCCATTGTGAATTTTCCAGTTCCCAAAACCAGGAAACAGATTCGTTCGTTCCTAGGTATGTCGGGTTTCTTTCGCCGTTTTGTGCGGAATTTTTCTACAATAGCGTCTCCATTGACAGATTTGTTACGAGAAGACGTTAAGTTTGTTTGGGGTGATAGTCAACAATTAGCTTTTGAGAAGCTTAAGAACGCTTTGGTGAACCCACCAGTTTTGAAGTTTCCAGATTTTAGTCAACCGTTCACCTTAGTGACTGACGCGAGTCAGGAAGGTATAGGTGCGTGTTTGATGCAGAAATTTGAGGGGAAATTACACCCAATTGCTTTTTATAGCAGAAAGTTCAAAACGCGTGGTAGTAACGAAAGGCTGATGTCAGTTGTGGACAAGGAGGCTTTCGCAGTCGTCTCTAGCCTTGTTCATTTTAAGATGTTGTTGTTGGGAAATAAAGTTGAGATTTTTACAGATCATCAACCGTTGTTAGAGCTTTTAATAAGCCAAATTTGTCGCCCAAGAGAGCACGTTGGTTCCTAACATTGAGAGATTTTGATGCAAACCTCAAATACATTGAAGGTAAGCATAATGTAGTTGCAGATGCATTGAGCAGATATTTTCCGGTCGAGGATGAGGAAATACACACCGAATCCTGTGTGGGAGAAGAGAGTAAATATTTGGTGTCTAATGTCTCTGATATTAGTAGTTCTGAGAGATCGCATGTAGAGGACATACACGTTCCTACAGTGCATACTTCGGGGAGAAATAGTGAGTCGGCAGTCTCGGGAGAGATTGTTATTCGTGATAGTGAGAGTAACGCAGTGTGTTATATTACGGGTGAAAATGTCACTTGGGACATAGGCTTGCTGGAACAAAAGCAAGATGAAGATAAATTGTTGTCAGATGCTAAGGCATTTCTTAGGGAGTTTCACCGAAGAAAGGGTATAAGTTGCCTTTTTCTGGTCTAGAGTTGGAGAATAATTTATTGGTGAGGAAAGTTAAGTATAACTTGCGAAGTACTCGAAGCATGGGTGAGATTACACAAATCATCGTGCCAGAGAGTCTAGTACCACAAGTTCTAGACATTGTACATTGTAAATTTGGTTCTCCTCATTTGGGTGTGGACAAGACGTATGAAAACGTCAGGTCAAAGTTCTTTTGGAAAAATATGTTTTCCGCAGTAGAAGCCTTTGTGAAGAAGTGCGCTATTTGCAATGCGAATAAGCCAGCGACGACAGTGTCGTGTCGTTTGGGTTCATATCCCATACCACATAGGCCGTTTCAGAGAGTGCATATGGATATTCTGGGTAACTTCTCAGAGTCCGCTTATGGTTATAGACATTTATTAGTAGTTGTTGATGAGTTGACTCGCTTTGTCGAGATTTTCCCACTGAAGTACAAATCAGCTGAGGAAGTTGCTATAGCGTTTTTAAGGGGATAATTTGTCGATATGGTGTTCCTGAATGTCTGATCACAGACAATGGTAGGGAGTTTATTAATAAGACTTTAGACGGTCTTGCTAATTTGTTGGGGATAAAGAAAGTATCTATAATCCCGTATAGACCTGAAGCAAATGGGTTGTGTGAGAGGGCGAATCGGAAAGTAATCGAAGCTTTGCGCATGACGGTGGGTGGTTCCGATACACATTGGGACAGATCTTTGGATGAAGTGCGATATAGTATCAATACTATGATGAATGACACAATTAAGATATCTCCAGCAGAAGCTTTGTATGGGTACAAGTTGAAAGGACCTTTTGATTTGTTACCAGAGCGAGTTCAGGGTGATGTTACGGTCACTTCATTGATAAATACAGCGAGAGAAAGATTTGCACGTATCAGTAAAGAACTTGAACTTAGTTCGCGTGCAATGGTAGAGAAAAGTAACGCGAAATCGAGGGGAGTAGCTTTTTCGATGGGTGATAGAGTGTTTGTTAAAGTGAATGTTCGGAATGATCTGAATTATAAATTAAGTCCGAAGTTCCACGGACCTTTTGAGATTGTAGAGATCAAAAGAGGGAATAGATTTGTAGTTAAAGATGTAAATACTGGAGTGACGAAATTGACCCATATTTCGAAGTTAAAGAAAGTTGGGATGTAATGGAACATTTGTATATAGTTATGTAGTGGAACGTTTGTATATAGTTAGAGGGATAAATTGGTTGATGTTTGTATATATATGATATTTGTTTATTTTTTTTTGTCTCTTGTTCATTTTAGATGTTGAAGTTCTTAGTCATTTGTTTTCGAATGATTTTGGGAATTGAGACATGGGCTAATTTCATACGAGATTTGACGTGTGTTAGTGTGTTAGTGTGTTATTGTGTTATGATGTGTTTCATCATCTGACGCAAATATCTTTGTTGTTTAGGATTTTTTTTGGGGAGGTACTTAGTATATCGGACCGAACAAGTCTGATTTTTTTTTCGGGTTGGGAGATCGTATTTGAGTATTTGGATTTTTTTTTTCAGTTTTTTTTTTAAATGAAGGAGCTGTATTGTGAGTAATTGTAATTGTTAAGATCATGGGAGCGATTGCCATTACGTCAATTGCTATTTTGTTGAGAGTTAGTCAGGTGTTGCGAAATATTTGCTAACCGGAGTAGAACTTTCATGTCTTTTACGAGATATGATACCTTTTAGTGTTTGGATAGGATTCTCGAGTATTTTTTTTTCTGTTGGATAGAATTTTTTTTTTATGAGTGAGTTCCGTAGAGTTGTTGTGTGCTTAATAGTGAGTTGACTGTGATTATTCTGAGATACACACTTGGAATTAGTTCACATTGTGAGTGTTTGATTTTTGCATTAGTAGTTTTGTTTGGTTCAGTAACATGAAACCTTTTTGTTATTAGACCTTTTTCGAGTGCTTTTGGGAGACTCAGTAGTGACATGGGATGGATTAGAGACCATGTTCATTTTGGGAGATCAGTATCAAGGTTCGGGAGTTGATTATAAGACAAGTTGTACTTTAGTTAGAGAGAAGTGTGTGTGTGACAGTAGTATTTTCCAGTTGCGAGTTGTGTCTGTGGGTGGTTGTGAGTTATCATTAGTTCATAGACAGACTCCGACAGAATGTGACTTTAGACAGTTCCTGCGAGATTACCACATTGAGTCCACCAGAACGCTTCCTGCCGTGTTTTGCAAGGAGTATGCAGTTACAATGATGTGCCAGAGCAACAAGTCGACATCATTCGTTCTTCGAGAGTCCAAGCTGTTCGATTCATCCTGCAGAATCCTGTCTACGGACTTTCTCGTACTTAGCCGTGCTGTATTCAACAGTTCCGAGAAGATAATTATGCGTCATACGCATAACGAGCATTTGGTAGTGGCGGTACCTACAACCAAGGTGCCAATGACGGTTCCACCGTTGGAAGACATTGACGATTCCGTGATGTTCGAGTATCAGGAATATATTATGCCGACAATTTTAATTGTCTTAATAGCTATTTTACTGATAATTCTTGTTGTGGGAGTAGTAAAGCTTATTCGTGTTTGTAAGATTACATGTAAAGGCTCTAAGAACACAACCCCAGTGACTTTGGAAGTGCGTCATGAGAGCAGTCCTTAAAGCTGCAGTGCAGTAGACATTGCTAATTGAGCATAGCTCTATCTGTTATGTTTTATACATATGCTTTTGTTTTAGTTTGCCGTTAAGGAGAGCGAGACGCTCTTATGTGGTGGCTGAGCTCTATTTCAGAAAATATGGCTGCTACAATTTTAAAGGACACATATATGCATTTCATAGCTTCAATGCTTTAAGATGTGATGAAAGAATTTTGGAGTCAGATGGAACTAGGTCGAGAGACTCGATGTAAAATCTTTGTGTTCAGCAAATAGTTTGATTTGTTATTCCTCAGCAATATTGGCAGTCAGGTGATCTCCGAAGTGTTATGTATATTCGTGAGTACGTGCGTTAATTTGATCTAGATTATGCCAAAATCTGCCCTAAAAGTGAGTTTGATCGTTCATTAACGTGATAGAACTGCAGTTGTCCAGACGTAGCTTTGGAGAGGATCCAGGCTTTGAATCGGCAGATAAGGTAGAGTTTGAAATCTCTGTTTTTATGGGAGAAAATTGAACTTGTGATTTTTACCATGATTTTCTAATCATTATGAACTTTTGAACTGGTGTGGGAGATTTAATATGAATATTCATACCTCTTTTATATTATTATTTTGTTATGTTACGTTTGCCATATCTTGGCTATGCATTTTACACTTTCCATTATTGTGTTTTGCATTTCATATATTTTTGGGAGTTTTCTATCATGTTTAATTCTTCCGACAGATGTCGTGGAGAATAACATGTGGTAGACTTTTTTGACATGACTTTAGTTATTGATTTGGGGGAGTATGTGTGAGTTTGGATTTTTCAGGCTATTAGCTATAATGAGACTTCTTTAATCAGAAGTGTTTTGCAGTTTAGAGTTTAGTTATCTGACTGATAATTCATTTATTATGCATTTTAATCTTTGCTTTGTTTTATTCATTTCTTGTTGGGTTATTTGAATAATTATTTTTTAGAAAACTATTGTGTTTCTTTAAATAGTCCATTTAATTGCTTTGTGAGAATGAGTGAGGTCAGGTGGGTGAACGATGGAAAACGATGAGAGAGAGAGCGATACACGAGAGAGAGAGAGAGAGAGAGAGAGAGAGAGAGAAAGAGGAGGCAGAGAGGGATAGATTACGTTACGTACACTTTCAAAAAATCTTCTGACTTCTTTAATCAAGAAATTGTTTTGAAAATCATAATTAATGAGAGTTAACATCGTTAATTTTATTAAACAATAAATGCAAAAATGACTTGAACACTTTTGATAATCAATGTATTAATCACAGGTAAAATGCATTAATTTTTATAGAGGTTTTATGCAGAAGTGATATTACTTTGAAGAGATATTAAAATGCAAGATTTAGAGTTTTTTCAAGAAAACACTTTACAAATGAGTTTTATATAGTTCTGTACTAGCTTTTGAAAGGTAAGTCTTGAAGTCGAGGTCTAAATTAAAAGTTTAAATTTTTTGAATTATTGTTAATCTAACTATTTGAAAAGGCAATGATCATTATTGAGGTCCTTTTACTATTTGGATGAATACAAATTTTGTTTTGTCTTTATGACTGCTCTAGTGATTATTTGAAACAATGATTTTAATACATAGACACATTGCTAGTGAACAACAAGAAATTTATAATTTTTCATTATTTAGACAGTCTTTAAATCTGTAGGTAATTTATAAAACTTAGTCCTAATTGATAAACAAAGCAAACAGGAACTTTTTGCGTCGTTGAGCAATAAGAAACTGTTCTTAGTCTTGTAAAACATTTGTTTGGAATTAAAAGGTGATCTTTGTTTCCACAACAAAACTACTTTTCCTCGCTTTTTCAAAGTCCTAGAAAAACCATTTTGAAGGAATTTCCAAATCTGTAATTATACTTGGTCCTTTTTTATTGAAAAAAGGACAAAACAAGTAACTCATTTATCATTAATATACTATGTTGTCACCATCTCTTGAACCTTGTTTCCTAGTTTTCTATGAAAACACAAAATGTGATTCATTACAAAAGGATGTCGTCAAGGGAAACTTAAAATTTTGAAATCTCTGTTAAAAACAGAGGAGAGCAAAACATTTGGGTCTTCCTTCTCCTAGACATTTGGAACCTTTCAGTAAACTGGATGACTGTGCATAGAGCTTGGACGTTAAACTATGTTCTGGGTCCTCTTATCACATCTTCCAGAAAGAGTTGACTTGCTAGTGGCCTTGAGCTCAAAGACTATTTTTTGGAGGCGACCAGTTTCATGACCTGGAAACGTTGCCAAAAGGGTGTGTCCCACTATATATCAGAGGGAGAATCAGAGAATACGCTTTTGTCCATTGAAATGAAGATTTCAGGCTTCCCTTAGTTTATGAAAAAGACTTGCAACAAGTACTTCCTTTAAATAAAATAAAAATCAAATAATATATATTCTGAATTTCAACAGATGTTACATATATATATATATATATATATATATATATATATATATATATATATATATATATATATATATATATATATATATATATATATATATATAATATATATATATATATATATATATATATATATATATATATATATATATATATACTTATATATATATATTTATATATATATATATCATCAGAAAAGAATATATATATATATATATATAATAGATATATATACTTTTATATATATATATATATATATATATATTATATAGGAATATATATATATATATATATATATATATATATATATATATATATTATATATATATGATATATATATAAATATATATATATCAATATATATATATTTTACTATGTATGTATGTATATATATATATATATATATATATATATATATATATATATATATATATATATATATATATATATATATATATATATATATATATATATATATATATATATATATATTATTATGATTCAAGAATTGCTAGCAAATTACCTCCCCCTCCTTTTTGTTGTTGTTGGTTGTTCATTTACTGCCAGCCGGCCGATCGATAGACCATCTGTCTATCGACTTAAAAACAAGGGTTAAAAGATTAAAGGCGCTCCCATTTTTGATAAAGATCTTTCCTTCGAGGCAAAAGTAATCTGGCTTGGGTGTTTCTCCTACAGGCCAAAACCTCCCCTGCGGGCAGCAGGTGCAATGAGTCAAAGCATCTGTGTTGGGCGCACCCCTGCCCCATAGGAGGGGATAAAAGGCAAAAGCCCACGAGGTCTCGACACACACGCGGGCTGGAAGATATGGAGTGAACTTGTGAAGACGTCCCTCAACACCTGGCCCCATCGATGCCCTTGCATCCTAACCACGTGGCCCTTCCCAAAGTATACTTTTTCTCCTGCCCTTCGTGCCCTTCAACCGTATTCCTCGAGCCCACACGCCATTGCTTGGAGTTTCGAGGAGTCCCCATCGCCTTGCCCCTTTACGGAAGCCCTTGCATCTCACCACGTGGAAGAAACTCGTCCTCGGAAATCGCAAGTCATCCACGGACCGCCTTCTACACGCCCTCGGAAAATCTGCTAAGGTAAAGTGCCCTGGAAGAGCCCCATTTCAGTCACGCTTTTGTCTCGTAATATTTTCTTAAAGAGAAAGCCAGAAATCTCCCTTGTCTAATGTCCGTGCGCCTCTTGCATCGGCAGTATTAATTCTTTATTACTCCTTTGGCACCCTCAGTGCAGCTTCGAATTCATTATTCTTTTGTCTATTTTCATTACTGGCGTATAATGTGCATATCTCTCATTTCAGAGGGACCCTATTTCGTGGAAGCTTCTCGGACTGTGTCTGGAATTCCCCAGTTTCATTCAATCTCAGGATAGTAATCTACTTGAGTTCCTCTTTCCCGTACTGATGTCATTTATGTAAATACACTACTTTAAATGTGCCCACGTGTTTTACGTAATATTTCCCTCAGTAACCAGAGCCCTATGCTCATATGAAATTCTCCTTTGTTTTCCTCTTTTTACGTTTTCCCGTACCCACGAAGTCAGAATCACAAGGCTAAATTACCTTAAATTGTTGCTACCTGTCTCACAGAGCATATTTCAAACTAAAACCACGGAAAAACGTAAAAATGGCGACCTGGCCATAGATCTCGTTTTGCAGTTGCAGTTCCCCTAGTGTTGCTTTATTGCATTTGCAACTTGCCAGATCAGCTATTAGCAAAGCTAAGCTGGGTACGAGACAATTACGAACCTTTTGTGTAAAACCAGCACACAGATCCAGAAAATTCCACGTAAGTAATGTGTTAATCTTAGCAAAACCTTTTTACAATCGTGACTGTTCCTAGGAATTAGAAATAGGGACGCATGTAATCACTGAGAGAAAAGAACCGCCGTATTAGATTCGTTAATGCATGCCTTTCAGGATAGGTAGTTAGGAAATAACCAGTGCTAACCATCCTTTGCTTCGAGGAATAGTGCGAAATTCCTCTGTGTTAAAATCCTTGCATATCTTATTCTTGCTTCGTTAAAAGGAATAGTGAGGAAAGAAAAATTCCTCTGTGATAACTTTTACTTCGCATTTCGAATTAGCGAACTGTTATTTAGGCGCGAATAAAATTCCCACGTGGGACACGACGAAGTCAGCTTGCATTGCTGAAAATTCTCTCAGTGTAGTTAGAATTCGAGTTAGGTGTTAGGAAAGCGAAATTTAAACTCCGCTTATAGGGAAAATTACTAGGCCGTTGTACTGTTATCCTCTCAGACGACTGGGAAATTCCCGGAATCCCAGACGGTATATAAATATACGGGTTCATTCACCCAGAATCTAAAAATACCTCCGGTGTTGGCCAAACGACCTGCATCCCCACCCCGCCCATGCCCGCGTGTGTAGCATTTTTTTTTTTTTTCCCCATTCATTTCCCAGCATACATTTTTCTTTGGGTTTCCCGTTAGTAATTTCTAAGTCCTAAGGGACGAATCGTAATTCAAGTCCTAAGTGACTCCTAAAATTCTACGTCGCACGTGGCGAGAATTCCTCCAAATTCCACAAATTCCAAGTCCTAAGTGACTCCTAAAATTTACGTCGCACGTGGCGAGAATTTCTCCAAATTCCAGTCCTCAGAGACTCCTAAAATTCTACGTCGCACGTGGCGAGAATTTCTCCAAATTCCAGTCCTCAGAGACTCCTAAAATTCTACGTCGCACGTGGCGAGAATTTCTCCAAATTCCAGTCCTCAGAGACTCCTAAAATTCTACGTCGCACGTGGCGAGAATTTCTCCAAATTCCAGTCCTCAGAGACTCCTAAAATTCTACGTCGCACGTGGCGAGAATTTCTCCAAATTCCAGTCCTCAGAGACTCCTAAAATTCCGTCGCACGTGGCGAGAATTTCTCCAAATTCCAGTCCTCAGAGACTCATACAAAAATTCTACGTCGCACGTGGCGAGAATTTCTCATTCCTCCTGGAACCCAAAATTAAGTCCTTTTGAGACATTATATAGTGTAGTTCACACACATCTAAGCCCTTACGGGACTGATCATTCTAGTTCGTTAGAACAACTCCTTAACTTCACGCTACAGCCGGCCAAGTCCGAGCGTGACAAAATCCAACTACGTCTTCCGAGACACATATTAAAATTCGTTCGCCAAGAACAACCACGTCTTTCCAAGACATATCCAATTTTTAGACTTACTAATCAGTCTTATTCAGACAGATCCATTCTCCTGCAGTCTGAATATTGAGTGTTTCAGATTCCTGCAATTGAGTCTTTTCAGACAACCTGAGTCTTTTCAGACATATCATATAACCCATTATTTCAAGATGGCTAATACCAGAGCCCAACAAAACGAGGATTTCAAATTCTACATGTCCGCTGGGAAGGACATGGGACTATCGGGCAAGATCTGAGAGCATGGGTTCAAGAGCGAGTGGACGATGCCAAGGCGGAGAGAGCAAGAGAACGTGAGGAGAGAGAGAGAGTTGCCCAAGAGCAGGAGAGAGGATAAAGAACGTGAGGAGAGAGAGAGGGAAGAATTGCCCAAGAGCAAGAAGGAAAAGAAGGAGAAAAGAACGTGCAAGAACAAGAGAGAGGGCAGAATTGCCCAAGAGCAGGAGAAGGAGAAAGAACAGAGAGAGAGAGAGAATTGCTCAAGAACAGGGAGGAGAAAAGAACGTGAGAGAGAGAAAGAGAGCAGAGAGGGAGAGAGAACAGTGAGGAGAGAGAGAGAAGCGCGCCCATGAGCTCCAGGTGCTAGAACGACAGCACGCCACCCCCCCCGCCCCTGCCGCGGGGATGAGTGCCCTCAGCCAAGCTCACTCGTTCATGCCAAAATGGACGGAGTCCGAACCTGAAGTATGGCTTGAAAGGGCCGAACGAGTCCTGGAGTGCTGCGATCTCTCCCCGCGGAACTCTCCCTTGTTCTCACTAAATTCCTGGGCGGAAAGGCCCTCGTTGCCTACCACGCCCTTCCCGCAGACGATCGGGGAAACTGGGAAGCCGTGACGCCAAGCAGTTACGAAGGCGTGCGAGATTATTACCCCCGAGCGGTGGAGGAGACGTTGGAGAGAGCAGCCCAGAGAAGCAGGCCAGACTTGGTCCGATTGGGCGTACCATTCGGAGCGGGCGTTGACAAAATGGCTCGATTCCGAAGGAGCCACTAACACCGCCGAGGTACTCGAGCGGTTTAAATTCGAGCATTTCCTGCGCTACGCCCCTCCTGCCCTCGCCACTCATATAGTGGAAAAAGCCCCAGCAACACTCACCGAGTGTTGCCGAATAGCAGATATGTGGGAAACTCACCACCCTCAAGAAGGATCCATGGGGCGGAAAATAAATCCCCCGTCCCTCCTCGGAGGTTCAAATTCCCACAAAAATGGGAACTCGGGCAAGCCCCTAACTTGCCATTATTGCAAGAAAACGGGCATTCCTCCGAACAGTGCCGGAACAAGAAACCGGCTCCTCTCTCTCCCGGAAAACCGACAAATAACTCGCCTGCGCCCTCCACAGGGGCAGCGGAAAGACTTTAGCCAGACCTTTTTGCACGGCGTGCAAGGTCTATGGCCATTCTCCCGCATGGGCAAAATGCCCACGCAATAATAAATCAAATACTCCCCACCGTCGCCTTGGCCGTCACAGATCCCCAGTCATTAGGCCCTCCCGCCGAAGGGCCTGTATACGTGGCCCCTCCACGAGGTAGCGAGCCCGCGCGCCGAGTCACTGCTTTCGAGGACTCGGGCGCACAAATCTCCCTCATCCGAAGGGACAGAGTTCCCTACGGAGCTATCGTCAATAGACGAAAACTCGTCACGATCGAGGGAATAAATCAATTTAAAATGATACTCCCTACGGTCCAATTGAGAGTCACAAGACCTCACCAATCCAAAATTTGCAATCTTGCAGTAGCAAGCCATCTCCCGGAGGCTATGACGTCATCCTGGGACAGGACTTTCAGTCCCCACCGAAATCACGACAATCTAGGGGTCCCCATTCCCCGAATCATTCGCGGGCGCGAGTAATCCTCCCCGCTTCTCCCTCAGCCAAGACTGGCGCCCCTGGGTACCAGGAGGACGTGCAGTCCCCACCAGTGCCACCTGAGTACGATGTACAGTGGCCCCTCGATCGGTTCCCGATCCCATTCCAGTGCCCGGCCCTGCCTCAGTGCCAGTGCCAGGGGCCCCAATCAAATCTCCCTTCAGGAGATGCCAAATTCCTGCCGGTGCCACTTGCATGCCCCGAGCAGGGCCAAGCTTCGTCCGTCCTGACCGACGAGCCCAAGAAACCTCTGATAGCGCCTGACTCTGCCCTAGTGCCAGCGCCAGAGCGCTACGCCGATCTCCATTCACGGGATCCAACTCAGGACCCCTCTCTTCCCCCGGCCTGGCACCGCTACCAGCGTCGGTCAGAGAGACGGTTCCTCCCGACCACCGCGGAAGCTCACCTGCAAGTGCGGCCTCGCAACCCGTGCCTGAGCTGGTCATCGATACCTGCGAGCCGCTCACGCCACCCCGACCGCCTCCTCTCTGCCTCAGCCCGTCGCCGACGCAATTGCAAGTCAGGATTCTGCCATATCTCACTTGGCCGATGAACTACAAGAGCCGCGACGGATCATGGTAGAACCCGCACGGAACACTCCTGCGTCAGCTGTCGCATCAGCAGGCCCAGGTGGTACTCCGTGCCGCCCTCCGGTCGCGGGCCCTCCGCTTCCCCGGCCGAGGACAACTGTCCCATTAAGAAAGGCTCGAGGCGAAATTACCACGGGCGTGGGACATTCCAGGTAATTTACAAAGAGCTCTAGAGCTCCCATGGCACCTGTGCCACCATTTCATTTTCGAAGGTCTTGGCACCCCTAATCCAGAAGGGGATGTCAGACCCTCCTCTATCTTCTTCCGTTCCTCAGGAACTGCTATCTCTTATCACCTTCTATTAATCTTCCCTTAAATTATCCCCACAAGAGGCAATTAAATACGGGATACCATTCCCCACACAATGTATAAATCATTAAGAATAACAGAGTGAGAAGTGGCACGCCCTTGCGCCCATACCTTGGCACCGGGCGTGCGTGTCAGCCCCTCCTGAAGGAGTCGCGCCCTTCGGGTGCACTTTCCTCGCCCTGGGACTGAAGTGATAGTCCGGGCCGTAATTTATAGGCAAAGGACGATAAATTCCCGCCTAACACAATAAAATCCTCACTCTTTTTCCCTTAGCTCTTCTGCCAATATCATTTACTTTCTTTTAGTCATTTAGTTATCTTTATTTTAATGAATCGCGAGTCATAAACTCTTGCCCTTGTGATTTAAATGCCCCTTTTGTAAGCTCTGAGGGACGTGTCCCGCCTTTCATATGCGGTCAAGTTTCATTCGTAACGTCTTGGTAATTTTCCTTTTGTTATTATTATCCCTTTCCCCCTTCCATTCCTTCCAAGATCTCTGTTTGTCCTACCCCACATCTTTTGTCTGCTCGCCCGTCATAACATTGAGTAGGCAGTGGACGCATAAAATTAGCGTAGTTTAAGGTTAGCGAATTAAAACCTCGCGAATACTCTCGCCCGCATACAGCTGTCAAAATCCGTGTGGGGCGGAACTAAGCAAAGTACGTTAAAACGAAGATAAATTATCAATGCGAATATGTATAGTCATTACAGTATCGCGTAAAAGGGGATGTCATTTACAAAAGTAAACGCTGTTTTTCATTTACACAGCCTCTTCAAGGCAGATTGTACTAACCGCATGCATTTGATCTAAAATTAAGTAACCGTGTATTTTAACTCTTGAACAATAACCTTTCTTTTCATTTGTTGGCCATAGCCTCATAAACGTGGTCCTATAATCTTAATTAATTCACAATTGTTCGAGTCACATTATAAAGTTACCAGTGGGTAACCAAATCTAAAGTAATTATTCTTTTGCAAGTGTTTAAATCACTTTGCGTTCTGTTAACGAAAATTGTCCCAATGTGTTATTAAAAGTAATGTCACAGCTTCATAAAACCCTTAGGAGTAAAGTTCATTGCAAGGCAGAATGTAGAGTAACGTAAAGCATTTGCCGCTCATTCTTGAATATCGATGTACACACCCGAAGGAGGTATGTACATCATCTTGTATGGGGAGGTATTATGATTAGCAAGAATTCGCTAGCAAATTACCTCCCCCTCCTTTGTTGTTGTTGGTTGGTTGTTCATTTACTGCCAGCCGGCCGATCGATAGACCATCTGTCTATCGACTTAAAAACAAGGGTTTAAAAGATTAAAGGCGCTC
>NC_089762.1:9776220-9781220 GCF_040412425.1 Macrobrachium rosenbergii | reverse complement strand
TCATTACCCATTTCCTATTTTTTTATTACTAACACTGTCCTCTTCCTCCTCCACATCTCTGGCACTGGCTACCTCTTCCTTCCCATTCTCTATTTTCTCATCAGCAATGCTACCCAGGGTTTCTTTATAGGACCTAGCGGCTTGAATGACCTCAAATAAACGCTGACCTTTCCTAACTTCTGAAGCCAAACTCAAATCTAGAAACTCAGCTAAAATAAATAATTGATCTCGTTTTAGATCATAGAGATTCCTCTCCCAATCTGGATCTGCCAAAAATTGGGCAGCAGCCGTCTCTTCCTCCTCAAAATAATGCATAATTACTTGCTAAGTGGGGTGAAACTATATTAATCTACCAAACCCTATTCACTGACATATACACCTCTTTGAGTGCAAACGTGAATTACGCTGTCGGATGATCCTGGCAAAAAGTCTCCAAAATATGTAATGAACTTATGTTCACAAAATATTCAATACTTAGGAAGTGGCAGAGCAGGCTATTTTTCATTTTAAGACCAGTGCCACAAAGGATTATTTAAAGCCAAGGGCAAGATCACCAACAGAGCAAAACACAGAAAAACACTCAAAGAGGATAACAAAAAAGGCTAAACAATCTTAATTATTTATTACAAAATATATTATTAATTACTTAAAATGAAAACCCCACAAAAAGAGCTGTATAAGGGAGTACAAAAAAAAAACCTTCACCTAAAATAAACACTTTCACAAGATAGATCGAGAGACAGTAAATGGGAGGAGGAAGGAAAACAACCTATTCCTAGGAAAGCCCTGAAAACTCAGCATAGGAGAGAATGAAAGGGGAAAGATCCTTAATCCTAAATTTTACAAATAAACCTTAATAATACATACATAATAAAACACTCAAAAATAATTGATATCGAATATCAGTTGACCACACCCAGGGTAGTAACACGATGAATTTATAGAAGTGGCAGAACCACACACATGGCTTTTCAAAAACGATCCTGAAATCACGAGGCGTCTGTAGCCGGAGGATACAGCACACTGACACGCGTCAGCAACGTCTATATAAAGTGCACAGTTTATATCCTTATCGGCTATCAAAAAGGATTCAGGTGTCTTCATGCCTCCGGAGGTTAGCAGGACGAAGTCACACAGGACTAGGGAAAGACAGGCTGTCCTTCCAAAGGCAACAGGCGAGTCCAGGGATGCAAAGTTCAATACTGGATGAAGGAGCACAGGCAGTGCCCTCCAGAACGCACAGGAAGGGCATCCGACCGCAGCAAAGAGATGCCCCTCAGAAAGCAGCTGCAACAGTTTCCAGACAGAGGAAAAACAGCAACGTCCCTCCGTAGCACAGAAGCAAATCCTTCAAAAATGTAGGAAAATTCAAATGTCGAATCCTGCGGAAAAAGTCTCCAAAAAACTCCAAGATAAGGAGCCGAATACACACTGCCTTCTACCTCAGCCAACAGTCCCCATCAAACGTGAGGCAGCAAACGGGAATCACCAAACAAGCATTTCAGCCAAATAATTACATGAAAAGAGAAAAAACAACTTTCATGGGCGAGGTATCACTTAAATAATAAAAACCTTCAGTATGAGCGAAAACAACCTTAACCAGCTTTTCTTGTGGCACAAAAATAAAATTGAATTGAAATTAACTGAAAGTAATTTACTTTAAAAATACCACGAATAAAAAAATTAAGCAAATTACCACAATATATATATAATATATAAGTATATATATATATATATATATATATATATATATATATATATATATATATATATATATATATACATATATATATATATATATATATATATATATATATAATATATATATATATATATATATCATATATATATATATATATATATATATATATATATATATATATTGTAATGAACTGTCCATTACGTTTCTCTCAGGTTCTATACAAAAATTTGATTGGGACTGAAGTGACCAGGTAGTCCAATGAGAAATCAAGGAGGAGGGACCAAAACAAACCGAACCGACATACCTTAAAACTAGTTTATTAATGAAACGTTTTGTACATATTT
Source organism: Macrobrachium rosenbergii (assembly GCF_040412425.1). Lineage (NCBI taxonomy): Eukaryota > Metazoa > Arthropoda > Malacostraca > Decapoda > Palaemonidae > Macrobrachium > Macrobrachium rosenbergii. The sequence goes on along the minus strand of NC_089762.1, from coordinate 9,779,174 downwards.
ACAGGTGAGTTCAGGGTTTAGCAGAAATCATAATAAAAATGAACAATACAGCAGCAGCCCAAATAACCAAAACAATGTCAACTGTCGTGTAACAAAAATAACTTGAGCCTTACACTTGCTCAACACTACAAAAAGTGACATCAAAATATCCTGAGCCCTACTCTTGCTCAACACACTACGAAACAGTGACATCAAAATAATCTGAGCCATACTCTTGCTCAACACACTACAAAACAGAGACATCAAAATAATTTGTCAAACTGCTTAACATCGTCATATAAAAATAACCATTATAGCCACAAAGGCAGCATAAACAATAATTACATACTCAAACAATGCCGTAGCATTCACACACAGTTATAACACCAGTTTCAGCTGTCAAAAGGACGAATTATCCGACGGACTCGATGAAGACATCGCAAACCACTGATGGCTCAACAAGAACAACGTCGAAACAAACAGCCACACAGCTGACGTGGAGGAATCTCCACCGATGACCATGGTTTTAGCCATCATCCATCCTTAAGCAGCAGATCGTAACAGGTAGCGACAACCTGCTACTCAAGCAAATAATACTTCTTTGTTGCTTAAGACCCAACTGGCGTTGTCATCCTCGACCTGCAGTGGCCACCAGGTAACCAAACACCTGCTGCCGTCGAGACCTTGACTTGTTGCTGTGCTAAACCCAACTGACGGTGAAAAAGTCAAACCACAAAAAGTTTAACTTCACCACAAAAATACAAATAGACTTAGGGCATTATGAAAACAATGAAACAGTTAAACAAGGCTGTTCCATTTCAAACAGTCTTAAAACCTGACACCTCCTTACCTAAAAGAAAAAAAAAAATTCAAAAACTTTTTTTTTTTTTATTTACTCACTACTCTCCCTCCCCAAAACAGGCCAAAGAACACCTAGCACAACAGAACCAATCCTGGCAAGGTCGCCAATGAAATGAACTGTCCATTACGCTTCTCTCAGGTTCTATACAAAATTTGATTGGGACTGAAGTGACCAGGTAGTCCAATGAGAAATCAAGGAGGAGGGACCAAACAAACCACCAACATACCTTAAAACTAGTTTATTAATGCTACATTTTGTACATATTTACAGGTGAAAAGGGTTTAGCAGAAATCATAATAAAATGAACAATACAGCAGCAGCCCAAAATAACCAAAACAATGTCAACTGTCGTGTAACAAAAATAACTTGAGCCTTACACTTGCTCAACACTACAAAAAGTGACATCAAAATATCCTGAGCCCTACTCTTGCTCAACACACTACGAAACAGTGACATCAAAATAATCTGAGCCATACTCTTGCTCAACACACTACAAAACAGAGACATCAAAATAATTTGTCAAACTGCTTAACATCGTCATATAAAAATAACCATTATAGCCACAAAGGCAGCATAAACAATAATTACATACTCAAACAATGCCGTAGCATTCACACACAGTTATAACACCAGTTTCAGCTGTCAAAAGGACGAATTATCCGACGGACTCGATGAAGACATCGCAAACCACTGATGGCTCAACAAGAACAACGTCGAAACAAACAGCCACACAGCTGACGTGGAGGAATTCCACCGATGACCATGGTTTTAGCCATCATCCATCCTTAAGCAGCAGATCGTAACAGGTAGCGACAACCTGCTACTCAAGCTAAATATTTCTTGTTGCTTAAGACCCAACTGGCGTTGTCATCCTCGACCTGCAGTGGCCACCAGGTAACCAACACCTGCTGCCGTCCGAGACCTTTGACTTGCTGCTGTGTTAAACCCAACTGACGGTAAAAAAGTCAAACCACAAAGTCGGAAGCTTCACCACAAATACAAATAGAAGGGCAGGAAAACAATGAAAAAGACTAAACAAGGCTGTTCCATTTCAAACAGTCTTAAAACCTGACAATATATATATGCATATATATATATATATATATATATATATATATATATATATATATATATATATATATATATATATATATATATATATATATATATATATATATATATATATATATATGCCCAGAGGAAGACGGACGAATACACATCACTAGGTTGTCTTATTTATTTTATAGCCAACGCATAAGAGAAGATAAAAAAATTAATTACAAGTACAGTCTTAGAATACATTTAAAATATTACAGTAAGAATGAAATAAAAATAAAAACACAACCAACCTAGAGGTGAAACAGTACGGAAACTAAATGGAAAGAAACCACCACAGTAAGGGAGTTAAGCTAAATACAGTTGACCAGCGGATATATGGGTATTTAATGATGGTACAAGTTCTTTTATAAATAACGATACTAAGATTGTTAAATCTTGAGGGTTGGCAGTATGACCAATGACACTAAAATCTTTGTTCTCAATGTAGGTTTTACATTGTTCTGAATGGTTCCTGATATTGAGTGCTCTGGGCTCCGAGATTCTGCTACCTGTGGGAAACTAACTAATGCAATTTGGATGTAAATCCCTGAAATACATTTAGGGCAAGTATATTTATAGATGACACCAAAGGACATATAAGGACACAGCTGATATTTTCCATTTTTAAAGGAAGAGCCAATACTCAAAGGTTTTTTGGGAATTAATTTGGCTGATATGGCTGGGAAATGTTCATGGACAATTTTCGTAAATCTTTTGGAAAGGTTAAGTCACTGATATAAGGGAAGGTTGCAAAGAAATTCATTTTTTGTACCGTCCGTCTTCGTTCTCGATGTGTTTCTGGAGTATTTCCCGGGACGGTGAACTTATTATCAACTAAAGAAAAATTCCCCTTCGGTAACATATATGAAAATCATTATGAAAAGATAAATTGGATATGGACGTTTGAAGCTTGAGAAGTGATTATAATATAAAAAGATATATTAATGGGGTTTTTTTGAATATATATATGCATAGGGAATAATAATATATTATATATATATATATATAGGATGTA
>NC_089762.1:9701220-9761220 GCF_040412425.1 Macrobrachium rosenbergii | reverse complement strand
CTCGAAAAAATAAAAATATCAAAACAATCGTTAACACGATAGTTAATAAACGTAAAAACAAGGGAGGCGTCAAAGTGTAAACAAATATTGAAAATCACTTAACCCTTAATTTACACAAGCACTGGCGTTCCTTAATAATATTTAAACTCAAAAAGATTTGACCAGTCTATATTCTAAAAAGCAAAATAAAGGAAGACTGGTGTATTATTAAAAGTTCACCAAATCTGGATGAATTTACATTAATATATAATATATATATATATATATATATATATATATATATATATATATATATATATGTATAGACAAGGGTAACGAGGGAAAGCACAGAGTATTTTTCATGATTTATTGTGCCGACGTTTTACAACCAGCTCGGTTGCATTTTTCAAGGCTGTAAAAATTTGAACACCATATTACTCGTAATAACTCTTAGAATATTTCGACAAAATATATAGAGATTTACTACATGACATCCTCAGTAAAAGTAAAATATAGCAGAATATGAAATTTAAAAACACAAATCAGGATACAAGGATATAGGAAAAAACTCCAAGAACGTAAACTTAAAACTTAAAAACTTAAAAATGTAAAAGACGTAAAATAAAATTGACATCACTGGTTACATCAATATATTTAAAGTGAGACAAAATAAAAAATTAGTAAAAAACCAGCAGTAAAAAACGAAAAAATTAAAAGTCAAAATGAAATTAATACAGCTAAACGAAGAAACATAAAAGCGCAAAACACTGGAGGTAAAACACCCACCCTGCAGCGGGCAGTATCAAAGAGAAACTAAACAGAAGAACCTTTCAGAGACCGGAGAAACGAAAGACGAAGTGCAAGGCCATTACAATGTACGGTGGATGGAGGAATTCTGCGAGTTTAACGACGGAACTAAGCTTTTTATCATTATGGACTCTAAGACGTGAAAAGTTCGTTTTCATTTTGTACGTCCTATGATTTGGAAATCTTGGCCTCTATGTGTGTTTTACAGATCTTTGAGTGATTCCAGATATTTTGATTGTTCTGGAATGGACAGCTCACTCCTGTCCTAAAACTTGCTCTCTACGAGAGTCCAAGCGTACTTTTAGTAGCCTTTTGTACATCCAACATAGGTCCCTCGACTACATCTAGGCAAATATATTTGTATATAACGTTGGATGTAAACATTGACTCAGCTTGTCTTTGTATGAACAGAGAACCAATGGTGACTGGGTTCTTGAATAAGTTAAAGGTTAGGGCTGGTAGTTCCTTGTGTATTATATCAATTAGATTTTTTCTGAAATTGTCATCATGAAGAAACGGGAAAACTCGCATACATTTTTAATTTGGGAACAGTGTTGATAGAGAGATAGGAGGTACCATTTTCCGGTAGAGTATTTTATTTAAGTACCTGAAAGAGTTTACATGAGGAAAACAATTGGTTTCAAAATAAATACCTAATTTAATGATTTCGTCATGGAAACTAAACCGGAGGAAGATGTATGTCAATGCCCTGTGGAGGAGTGACAACCGAATTCAACTTAAAATTAAAAATAGCAAGAACTGTAAAATTCATTCCTAGACCCGTGAACGTTCCTTTGCGGTAAATTCACATACTAAAACCTTGGTCATTCCTAGAAACCAACACATCCAAGAATGGAAGCATTTTTCCGACTCTTTTTCAGGGTAAATTTTATATTAGGTGCTGGGAATTGCGAACCCAGAAAAGCGTCAGCATTAAAATCGTGTTTAAAAAGTAGAAACGTGTCATCCACGTATATTCGGTAAAAAAGGCCGGAAAGATAAGGACAGTTGTCCAGAAAGCCTCATCCAAAGATTCATGAATATGTTTAAGGTGAACGTGGGTCAAGTGGCGACCCCATCGCCATACCTTCCACCTGCTTGTACACAACTCCGTTAAAGATAAAAGGCAATGTCCCGCACGGCCAACTTTAAAATTTGTTTAAAAGCGACCTGCCTAAATTATTAAAAACATCACTGTCATCAATAAAAAGTTTATTCAAGATTATCTCTATAGTTTCCTCCACAGGTACATTTCATGGAACAGAGATTCCACGTCTAGAGCTACCATATATAAATCAGGGTCTTGGATAAGAATTTCATTCTTGAAGGTGACTGCGTTCAAGAGAGTGTAGGAACCTTTAGTAAGCTGTTCTAGCATAGGTACCCAAAATTTAGCTAACTTATAATTAGCAGTGTTAATAGCAGACAACAGGCCGCATCGGTGTACCTGCCTTATTAACCTGGGTAGCCCATACAAAGATGCCATATGATGACCCAGAAACAAATATTTCTGATATGTTAATTCATCTATGACATTATTCTGTTTTAAAGATCTTAGAAATCTGTTAATTTTATCTTCAGGTTTTATAATATTATATAGATCTCTAGGCCAATCATTTCAAATTTTGATTGGTCATTAGTATAGTCTCCATTTTATTCACATACTCTTGTTTATTCAGAATTACTGTACCCTTGCCTTTATCCGGTCTTGTAAATAATAATATTCTTGTCCTGTGCCAAGTCCTTCAAAATAACGAAGTCTTCCTTCTTGAAGAACGGAGTCCATTGTTCTCAAATTGCTAAAAGTAGTATGCTTTAAGGAGGATATCTGGGATCTTAAACCATCAACGTTGTTACAAAGGGAAGAAGCTGTATAATTTTATGAAATAGGGACTCTATTGGGAGAAAGAACCTTTGATAATTAGGGCTTAAAATTTGGGAGGCAGGGTAACCCTAAAAGAAAGTAAAAACTCTTTCTTTTGACAGCACACGATTTGATAAATTAAAGACATAATGTATATCCTTGTTAAACACTGGTCTAAGCACGCCTAATTTCCTTAACTTACTGTCAAGTCTCAATAATCTGCTTGGCGGAAACTGCTAATTGTCTTATTAAAAGGCGAGTAAAGATAACAGAGTCTAAAAAATATAAACACTTCAAATACTTTAGATTTCTGTTTATCGACCATCTCATCCAACTTGTTACCATTTTCATCTTACCGTTAATTTTCCATCTCCAGTAATTTCAGTTGAATCAACATAAAACTCGGAATGATACAAGATGATTTATACAATTTGAACTTGACAAAAATTAGGTACAATATTATTCAACTGACAGTATTATAGGAAGTCCAGATCTAATTTATTCTTCTCTTGTTTTTTCACAACTTCTCCAACTGACGACATGAACGAAGGAGGAGGTCGTAACAGTTCCGTACTAATTCTTGAAAGTGGTGAAGGCCACCAAAACCGAAGTCTGAAGGCGAAAAGCAGAACGAAGAAAGAACCAGGGATGCCATGGTGTTCTACAGTCTGGTTATGTTCCCCTCACATACAATCACAACAGGAGCCACTGCTCAGAACCACATCGACGGGTAACGAGGGAAAGCACACAGCATTGCGATTTATTGTGCCGGACGTTTCACAAACCATCTCGGTTGCATTTTCAAGGCTGTCCTTTTTTTTTGGAAGAGAGAGAGAGAGAGAGAGAGAGAGAGAGAGTAGAGAGAGAGAGAGAGAGAATCTGGATAATTATCTCAGCAAGTAAATTCGATATGATAATGTCAGCTTTAAAATAAGGACAGAATTCTCCTAAAACTTCAATCAAAAATCTCTTTTCGACCTCCTTCTTCACCTCCGTCAGTCACCTGCGAATCAAAAAAGTTTGATCAAAATTTGACAGGAGCCACCACATCAAAAATTTGACGACTCGTCAAAAATATCAAAAGGATTTGATCAATCAAAATTTGCTTCAAATCTTTTTTGACATCAAAAATCCACATTACTTCAAATTTGCATAAAAATTTTGATGCAAAATTTGACGCTTTTTTGAACGTGTATGGGCCCCCAAGATTTCCTAGGTATAGTTTTATATAATATATATATAGCATAGTATATATATATATATATATATATATATATATATATATATATATATATATATATATATGTATGTATGTATATACACATATACATATACACACACACACACACACACACACACACATATATATATATATATATATATATATATATATATATATATATATATATATATATATATATATATATATATATATATACAGTTATAGACTGTCCTTTTGGTACACTGAAAACAGGAATTAGTAGAAATGACTTTACCCAGAAATTATCTAATAGTTGCAAGTGTCATGTGATTAAAATTAATTAGAGGAAATTAAATTTGCAGGTATTGTTTTCTAAGCATTTGATGAATCTGAAAAATTATCGTATCCTCGATAAACAACAGTCTTATGATATTAATTTGCAAAGAAGTGGAGAAATGAAGGCCTAGTTCAGTAAGTGAGAACTTTTTGTAAAGTGAAGTAGAAAATTTTGCTGAAATCCCTGACAATGGCGGTGTGCAGTTACAATTTCACATATTGTTTTCATATTCGGATTTGTGCATTTAAATAGTCAAGGAATCTGTGGATGTGTTAAAAAATGTCATCTATTTGTCTTGGATAAAATATGGGTTCAAATTTTGTAGTGCAATTGTTTAGCCATATAGTTCTTTCGAAGGTCTAGAGACCTTGGTTCTTCTCAGTGGCATAAAAGGTGTTAGCATAGCAGCAAGGAGACAGGTGACGCTGTCATTTATCCATAAATCTTAAGAGTTTAGCTTAACCAAATGTGAACGCAAATCCCTAGTAGCTTTATTAAGCATGGTTTCGCCACTGTTTAGTTCTTGTTATATTTTTCTTTTGTACGAAACACTATCAAAAATTATATTTTTTTCAACAAATTACGTATTTGTTCACATATAAACACTTTTTTTATCAGGAGTATCATCCAATCCCCTTTGTATGAGAGGCATAATTACTTTCCTCATAATGTTTCTCCTACTTTTCCTGACTCTCCTTTCACATCTCTGAATCCATAAAATCATTGAATTTCTCTCAAAACAATTCCACCTTACATCAGACCAACCTTACTTCTTCGTTGTAACGTACTCTTTTCCCATTTTTATATGGGGTAACCACGATGCCTTCTTTTGAAGGACTTTGATTTGGCGGTGGGGTAGGCCGTAGCCTCGATCGGCTGCCCTGCCTAACATGTATTGTACCAAATCCAGCCCTCCTCCCAGCAGCGAGAAACGGGGCGGTTAGGTCGACAGTTCGAGACGTGTGAGGTGTCTGTTGGAGTGGCTTTGTTTATGTGTGTATTAGTCTGTACACCCATTTGCTTCAGCAACCTATCCGTTGATTACATACGTAATCCCGATGTCTACACGATAGCAAAGTGTCTCAGACCAGACCAATGTACGCCTTGAAATGCCTTATCCAGCGCTGTTCTTCCTTACATCTTCACAAAAATTGCTATTGACCTTTCGATGTAAATAATTAACGTAATATTTCTCAAATTCTGAGCCACTACATTTCAACAGACGAAACTTATCCGCTTCACTCAACTATTTTGATAGGGAGCCATCGAAACCATGGATACCTTCTCAAACTCCGAACAAGCAGTCAGTCACCATTTTTCTGTATTTTTATTAGGCAAAGGAAACAATATTTTAGATTAGTTTTTAATTTTATTTTGTCACTTAAAAATTCGTTACAATACTGAAATATATAAGGAAAAGTTTATAAATCACAGGTTAAAAATTTATGATATACTTTCCCTTCCTACGCTAGTGGACAATACCAGCAATTTCAAGAGCTTCCCAACACATATTTTGATAAATCTGTTACGTTACTATGAAAATTCATTAAAGGACTACCTAGTTAACACCTAATTAATTTAATGACTGCGTGTTCTGAAATGGTTTGTTGCGAAAACGTTACTTTGTTTTTTAGGAAATAATTTGAAGGGGAATTCTTTTAAACTCGCATAAGATAATATATATTAAAAAGGAAAGACATGTCGTAAATGCTAGTTAGCATATATATCACGAAGCCATGACAAGAAAGGAATAAGACTTCTGTCTCCGAATTAAGATTCCAAGAAACATGTGAAAGCAGAAAAAGATTACTTTCTTCAGCCGGAACTTCCTTTCCCTTTCCCTTTCCATCAGGCAATATACAGGATAAAAGCTAAAAACCATTTCACTGGTTGTGAATGACCTGCCGTGTAAAGACAAGACAATGGAAGTACGTTGCTTGAACACCTTAACTACTGTATTGGTCTTTTCATTTCTTAGAATTAATATTCATTAGCCATATAAAAATAATGATAAGGACTTTAGGCCCTGGTCACTCTGAAACAATGAAGAATATTAAGAAAATAGGGATTGACCATGTAAATAACGATGCTATTAAATAATGCATCAGCTTATGGATTCATGCCATCGAAACGCAACGAAATCATCTAAATCCACTGAACCTAGTAGACTGTTTCACTTCAAATCATTCACTCGACTATTTGGATTCAGAAATTGACTTTCGTTCAGTCAGCAATTTAATTTATACTAAACTTAAGACATCATTTCATCAAAGTAGTTTCTAGTAAACTTTAGCTAGTTTTATGAAACCGTGAAATTGATGACTAAGCAGATATTTGACAGATTAGTTACAGACACCCCTAATGTTACATTTCTTCTAATCTTACTGCAAACAGAAAAATGATATCAAAGATGTACTTGAATTATTATCTTAATCATTCTTATACCATTAATTATAAAAACCCTGTTGAGAAAAAACTCTAGTTAATGACTGTTGTTCTTCATAACTAAAGTGAAAACCTCCGAGCAAGATTCAGTTATAATATATAAGAAATAAACTAAACGACCATATTTTTATTAATATTCCATGGAGGAAGAGGCTACTTGGAGGTAAGATAGAAAGTATAACGTGAATTAGGGGGATATATATTTAACAAAATGTATGAAAATGCATTACAAAGTACAGTTGAGACCGACATATCGATCCCTAAATCCTCTTCAAGATGATAAAACCGTTATTAATAAAGTCAATAAGATCCAAAAGGCTTATACATAAGTTAGTTTCTATATAGAAAAGGCAAATATAAAAAATATACTGTGCATACTTAATATATTATAAGCTTTAAACTTTACATAAATCATAGCCTAATAATAGAAACAAGAAAAGCTATGAGATTATCACATGCACTGTACATGTAAAACTTACACAAAATCTACGTAATTACTAATCATATGTACAAAAACAATACAGTATTTAAACAGGTGTAAATTACATCACTTCGATATATACAGTATGTAACAGGAATCAGGTAATTACATTGGACAAAAAGTACACCTACTCAGTGCATATCAACAAACTTTTCAAGTTGGGGATGCAAGACGCCCTTGTAAGAAATACCATGACTTTTAATACACGTTGCAGCTAGGCACTGCAGAGAGGTATGACGAACAACATTCACTAGCTGAGAAACTGGCTGCCCTTGGTCAGCTCAGAGATGCAAATGTTTTGCCCCTGACCATTCTTAGCATCTAAGTGAGCCCTCATGACAAGAGGGCGTCTACTACACTCCAGAAAAGTAGATTGCTGCAAAAATCGTTCAGATAGTGAAACAAGCATGAAATTTGGCACAAACATTCCTAAGACTACGCTCTCTTAGAAAAGGGCGCTGGCCACTGAGGGTTCAAGATGGCGGCTATTTTTCAAAAATGGCCGCCATCTATGTTGAGATTCACTGGTTTGGGATGATTCATTGATGGAATATGCCAGTTTTTTTTTTTAAACCTCGACTTTAGGTTATAAAAATGTTCCATACCACACATTTTATTGAAAACCCTTACTAAAATGAATTGTAACCAAGATATGCGTACAAAATGGCTGCTATAAAAGTTTTTTTCTATCCACAGCGCTAGCAGACATAGAGAACAACTGTTTTATTTAATGGTATATTCATGTGTGATCAGACAGTTTAACTAATATGCTATTTTCAACTGAAATAGTAATGGTGAATGGTCACATACCAAATATTGTGTCTAAGACTGTAACCATAAAAAGAAAAGAAGAGAAATACGGACTAAAGAACCAATCTATATGTATAGGCCCTCAACCTACACCTTGAAAATCTGAGGATAAGAAGGGAAGTATAAAGTATGGACACGTTGGATGCTCTGTCAGATTATCTACTGAAGAGAGGGCAATCATCTAGACTTCACATTTGCAAGTGCACAGAGCTGTGCAGGAAGACCCAGTTTGTAGCACTTGCACCTTCCCGACAGCCTGCTTTGCATCCACATTTGGTAAGCTGTTGGCAAACTCTGGCTAAGGGCGAGTTGGTTGTCCAGAGGACTTGCCATGCTTCACCAGACTTTTGCCATCCCCACTCAGCAGGGTTCTCTGGCTGTGGCTGACACTGGGTGGCCTGCCCCCACACACAACCAGCCTGGTACGCAGCACGCTTGGTGTGTTGGAGGAGTATTCTGGTTGGTGGAATGGCCATATGCCCTTTGTTTTCTGGCAAACATAATGTCTAGCTCTCATCCACAGTGCCAGCAGTGCTGATCTTTCATACATGGGCATGACAAACCTCTCCAGGACCTTTCAGGTCACTCTTCTTCCACCTGAGAGGGTAGTGACTCAGTTTGAGAACACAGTGGAGGCCTCTGGAAAGATGTTCCATGTCTGCTAGGCGTGTCTTGCTCCTGTCTGAAGGCTGACACTGTATCACAGCTCAGAACGCATGGAAGAAAGAGCATGCCATTCAATCTCTCCTGCCCAGAGTTGCACAGGAACATGCACAGCAATCCAGCGCAGGTCGGGCTCTGGCCAAATGCCACCCATAGCTTCTAGCCTCAGATTGTGGAGAGGAGAAAGCATTGACCGCAACGACAGAACATCTGTGTCATTTGCTTTAACCGTGATGGTCTTGCTCCATGTTCTGTGGCATATCGGCATGGAGAAAGATGCGTGTCAGCTTCCTATGAGAGCACTTTTCCAGTCCCCGAAGACTAGCCTCATGAGTGCTGAGGACAGCAGACCCTTTTCGTGGCAATGATAACATTTGTATAGACATCTGGGCAACTTTGTCTGCTAGAACTGGAACAACTCTGTCTTGTCTATGAGATGCTGTTCTCTTTGTATCGGGGAGAACAGCTGAACTGCATGACTGTGCAATGGCCTGGTCTGATCCTTTGATGTCTAAATCGTACCTGTGACTTTGGATGTCAGCCCCATGCTCAACCATCCCTACAAACTGGAGCAGGAGAGGCACAGAATTTCGTACACAAGCTCAGAAAATGTGCCATCAAACCGTGACTGATGATCAAGTATAGACTTTCTGGAGAATATTTGCTGCTTTAGCAATGATAACTGCCTCTGAAAGATCAGATGATTGAGCAAGTGCTTTTCCCACATCCTTTGAAATGCAAGTAATACATCTCTGTGCCAGATTTATATTCTCAAGTTCTGGAATTTCTGCCAGAAGTTTGTCTGAGTCTCGTGAATTTACACTTGCGACTCTACACCTAATTGTTCCAGACGTTGCTGGTAGAGGTGGCAACATCTGCCAGCCGAAATGTGACTGGATCATCTGAACAAAGGTTGTTTTCAACAATGTATGTCATCAGTCTGACAGAACTAGTGATACACATCTGATTCTGACTCAGTGCTACCTTGGTCTTTCTCAAGGCTCCTCAGGTAGGACCTTTTTCTGTTGTAGAGGGCACAAAGACAGGTGCATGGTGATACTTAAACTCCTGTGCAATGACATCCCCACCAGTCAACTTAGCGAGCTTGCCATCACTGGCATTCTGGCACATTCACGCAATTTCAAGTCAAGGCCCTTAGTACTAGCCTGTCTGAGATCGATGCGGTGTGCCACTTTCACAGAAAATGCAAACTTCATTGTCATGACTGGTTCGGCGCAGTTTCAATGACTAGTCTCAGTGTTGCTGGTCTGGTCATTGGATTGTCGCCTTTGCATCGGTCCAGTTTAGTGTTGTTAAACAACGTTTACAGTTCACATGGTATTTTGCTGCATTTTTCCTGAGAGTGGCCTCTATGTCACCTTCATCCAGCCTTGCTGATCCATTATCAGTGGCATTTCACACTCTCTACTGAACATGGGAATGCCCCTTGCCAGCATTGTGTACCCATCATATTCAGGACATGATGACTTGAGTAGATGTCAGTGCTTACCTCTTTGTCCTTCTGACAAAGACAACACAAACTCCAGTTTGTTTTTCTACTGCTCAATATTGATTGGCATCACATTCTGCCATGATTTCACTTTGATTAAGGCCAAGGGGGTTATCCTTTACCACCTAAACAAAGCACACATTCCTGTATGGACTCAACTAGGTCTCGGTCTCCTACACTCACGATCATTCATCCAGTGCCATTTAAGTCCCGTGATCTGTACACCATCCGGTAAGTACATGAACCATCATGTACAGCCCCCATACTCCTTGGCTCGGCTCTCTGCTGCTGGCACATCCTGTCTATTCAGGTGCGGCTATCTAACTATAGCTGGTCTGGGGCTGTTAGAAAGCATTTGGGACACTAAATCCAACCATACTACAACCACTAGTCTAAGACTGATTGGGTAGTTGATTAGCTGGCACTGAACCCTATGCTGGAGTTACACAGCAGTGATGTCACCAGTGTGCCCTGGTTGTGTGCAGACACACACTTCTTTACATTTATTAATTTTCCTTCAAAATTGGATGAGTTATTCGAAAGAGATGCCCATTAGGATCTAAAACCACAGAAACCAAGATCCATGCTTAAAACGATAATTGTTGAACGGGCATTATTTCTCATTATAATTATTGTTTCTACCTTTTCTTGGCAGCCATATAGCCCCATATTTAAAGGTAAACTGTATTGGGAAGTTGAAGCAGAAACATAATATTCACAAGAAATAGTATGGAATATTTTTACCATATTGCTAGAAGCAAATACATGCCATTCTAGTGAAAAATTAGCCAAAATCTGTCGATACTGGCCGCCATCTTGAATTTGGCCGCCATATTAAATTTTGCGTGGCCAGCGCCCTTTCTGATAGAGGGAACTTTAAAGAGCACTTGTGCAACTTCATGTTTGTTTCACTATCTGAACGATTCTTATGAACATGCAATTATCTGGTTGCACTATATAGTGCCCTCCATGTGTGGATTATGATTGGTGCTCGCATCTGTGACATCTTCATTTACTACGCCATGGATTTGAAGCAGCTTCTTTTGCCTTCTGTTCATCTTCAAGCTCTGCTCTATGGACATACCACATTCCAACAGCTAATTATTTCGCTATGACGTGACCTTACGGAAGTGCAGACAATTGAGAAAGTATGCAGAAGAAAGGGAAAAAACTACTCGGATTTGGATTTTCCGGTACTGTACAATTAATGGCATTGTTCCGAATTTTTGTCAGATTTAGGTGTTGTTAGGAACAATCGCTTGGCCGATTGTCTTTAGTGGGTTGTTGCCTCCTTTGTTTGTTTTTTCTTGCTGGCGAGTTGACGTGTGGTGGATGGTGTCGGACTTCGGCCAGTCGGGTCCAGGACAGCAGGGTCACGGCAGCATAGCCGGTGAGCACTTTTTGACGCGAAGGGTTGTCGATCACCTGTCGCGGGAGTCCAGTCTTGTGGAACTGTGTCTGAGGACGTGATGGTTGTCAGTCAGCTCTGTTTAGTTGTCCTGCACTGTTGCCTTATTTGGCCTTTGATTTATTCTTTATGCTGCTTGTTTTATTTATTTTATTTATCGTTGCTAATGTTATTTATGATATTATGCTGCCTGTGGATTATTATGATTCTTTTGAATTGTTGCCACTTGTGTATTATGATTCTTTTGAGTTGTTTAATTGTGAATTTTGTTGTTGTCTCACGTGTTTATTGATTTGGTCATTTTAAGTTTATTTCTCTCCTGGACCTGACTCACTTGTAAATTTTTGTAAATAAATTAATTTTAGGTAACTTTTTGTATTTGTTCTGCTCTTCTCTCCTTTGTTTGTCACTCGTCAGTCATTTCAGCACAATTGTTTGTTTTTAAAGAACTGTAGATCTCGAGAGGCGAGATCGTAATAGTGTATAAGACATCTTTATACCATTCTGCTTTACGACGATACCACAAATACCTTCTTAATTATGAAAATTGCTGTAAACATAGGGGACTACGATAGACTGTGCAAAACATTCTTCACCATTAGGTCTGAGGTACTCGATTCTTCCATCATTGATAGGTTCATTTTTATCCGTCTTTTTAATAAAGTATTCAGAGTTTTTAAAATGGCATACAAAACAGACATGCCAAAAAATTCGCACTAATTTAGGTATCTTGCTTCCCAAGTTCCATAATCACTATAATACTGTTTTTAATTTATCAAGACATGTACTGTCAAAAAGGAAAAATTTTCCTCTCATTCAGGTATGACTTCTGCTTGCCTAATTATAAACCCAATTTTTGTCAATTTTTTCTTCCCCTGGAAATGTTATTCCAACGTATTAAAAGACTCGATCTATGCAAAGATATCTCACGCCTACAAAATGATCTAATGGTAATTTCTCATAACACTTTTGCTAAATTAAAAACTAACTGGGCTCTTTTCAAGAAAGACAGATCTACTTAAAACAAACGTGAAGATATTGTAGTTCTTAGACCGGATAAGGTAGAGGGTAGTTATTTTAGATAAAACGGACTATTTGAATAAAATGAACACTATACTGATGACCAAATTCACTAAAATTGGACAACCCAACTATCAAGAAATTTACCGGATAGAAGATAGGATTAATAGATTTTTACGGTCTCTCAAAACGCAAGGTATAATCGGTGAGAAAATTTATGATGATCTTTTTTCCAGCGGATCCTCATTTGGTATCCTGTACGGCCTGCCTAAGATCCACAAACAAGGGGTTCCCCTTCGCCCTATCCTAGCCTCCTACAATACTCCCAACTACAAGCTTGCTAAGTTTCTGGTACCTTTATTGGAGCCGTTGACCCGAAATGAATATACCTTAAGAAACTCCGAAGATTTCAAAACGAAGGTCCTCACAATCCAGATTGTATATGGTCAGTTTAGATGTTGAATCCACTAACGTTCCTGGGAGGGAGACCACTGATCTATTTTAACCAAATTGTTCCCCACTCCTGATTTTATTCATAGTAATTTCAATTACGAATATTTTACAACGCTTAGAATTGGCCGTGCTGGACACGGCCTTTTTTTTTTCAATAACCAACTTTTTAAACAGGTAGATTGGGTTGGCGATGTAGTCTCCTCTAGACCCCACCTTTGCCAATATTTTCAAGAGCTCCCTGGAGGAGAACATAATGGAGGAGTGCCCCTTGTCTTTCCATCCCCTATTTTACTCCATGTACATAGACGTCACATTCGGTCTATTCATATTTGAATACGATGCTGACAGATTTTTCAACTTCGCTAATAACTTTCAGAATAACGTTAATTTTACCAATGAAAAGGAACATGATGGTAAGTTAGCTTTACTTTATGTTTTAGTCACTAAAGACAATGATCATTTTAATACGACTATTTTTAGAAAGTATATTCACTGGTCTCGGCTCCAATTTTATAGTTCTTGTTTTATTGATTTTAAAATTAACCTGTTCATACCTTAGTACATCGGGCCTTCTCTAACTTCTAATCGCTTTTCTTTTCATTCTGAAATTCTCTTCAAGCAGTACTTCCATAATAATCGTTTCCTGCCCGTCAGTACTTAAGGTTATTAAGTTCGATAAAAAACTTATAACTAAATGTCTAAATATAATGTACCTAAGCTACTATATATGCAAGCTTTTGTTTTACCAACAATCAAAAAATTTTACAAGTAGCTTACTAAAAATTATTCAAAACATATTGGTGCTCTTGACATTAAATTAATACTAAGAAAATCAAAACCATCGGTTCTTTGTTTTCTTCAAGGATCGGCTCTGTCCTCGATGACGCTGGCGTCGATATGAGTATACAGGTAAGTGCCCCGGATGTAGTTCCGGAATTACGCTGGTTCGACTCAAGGCTCTCAAGGTCAGCCGATTCTCACATGGGCGTGAGTTATCGCACGGGCTGCAGATTGCTCAATGCCGAACTTTCAAAATATAAGATCCACGCTAGATGTTGCAAACATCAATAAAATACGGCAACTTCAGAATAATTGGCCAAGCTAAGGAACCTGGAGAACTGCTTCTCTTGGAAAGTCTGAACATCAAAAGAATTGCACCGACTTTAAATTGCCAATCATGGGCTGTTCCCCTGTTCATAGCATGACTCGATTGTTTGTTTATATTTGTCCGCCTCTCCTTCTGTTTTTATGTTGTTTTCTTTTCGTGTGTTTTCCTCCTTCGGTGCTCCTTCTGATTTCCCTTTTAAGTTTATTTTTAAATTCCTTTTTATTAAGTTCAGTTTTTTTATTAGGTTCATTTTAAGTTTTCTTTTATTGGTTCTTTAATGTGTAAATGTATTTAAGTGTGATTGTTTAAGTTTAACTGATTTTCTATTTTAAGTTTTTTGTGTTTTGTGTATGTTTGCTTTTAACTGTGTACGCTGAATGCCCCGTTTTAATTTATAACTGTAGATAATGCCCTGTTGATGTGACCACGGGTCAAGAAACACGTAGACAAATAAATGTATGTAAGTACTGGATCTGGTATGTGTTCCTGCACCCTCTCCTGCCTACTATATTGCTCTCGATGTGGGTGGACTATATATATATATATATATATATATATATATATATATATATATATATATATTTAAAGACATATATATGCATTCTTATAGTTTCAATGCTTTAAGATGTTATCGTGGAAAGTTCGGTGCGAGATGGTACTGATGGAAGTCGTCAGTTGCAAATCTTTGTATTCAGCAAATAGTTTGATTCTCAGCTCTCTGGGCAAAGGAGAAGCTCAGCAATATTGAGATCAGGTGATCTCCAAGCCGCTATGTATATTCGTGAGTATGTGCGCATTTGATTCAGATTATGCCAAAATCTGCCCTAAAACTGAGTTTGATCGTTCATTAACGTGATAGAACTGCAGTTGTCCAGTCATAGCTTTGGAGTGGTTCCAGGCTTTGAAAATCGGCAGATAAGGTAGAGTCTCAAATCTCTGTTTTTATGGGAGAAAATTGAATCCCAGATTTTTACCATGACTTTCTAATCATTATGAACTTGTAACTGGTGTGGGAAATTTAATATGAATATTCATACTTATATTATTATTTTGGTTATGTTACATTTGCCATATCTTGGCTATGCATTTTACACTTTTCATTATTGTGTTTTGTATTTCATATATTTGGAGTTTTCTATCAGTTTAATTCTTTCTGACAGATGTTTGTGGACTTGGGAGTTTGAGAAAAGGATATAAATCATCTGCAATGTCAATCTCTTTATGTGGTAGACTGTTTTTGACATGACTTTTGCTATTGATTTGTGAGTATGTGTATTTGGGTATTTCCCAGGCTATTAGCTATAATGTGACTTCTTTAATCAGAAGTGCTTTGCAGTTTAGAGTTTAGTTATCTGACTGATAATTCTTTATTATGCATTTTAATCTTTACTTTGTTTTATGCCCATTTCTTGTTGGGTTATTTGAATAATAAACCTATTTTTGTAGGAACGATTGTGTTTCTTTAAATAGTCCATTTAGTTGCTTTGGAGAATGAGTGAGGTTAGGTGGATGAGCTTGCAAACTGATGAGAGAGAGGGATTCGGGGGAGAGAGAGAGAGAGAGAGGAGAGAGAGGGGAAAAAATGCGAGTGTGATCATGGTTGAACCTTTCTAATGCCTTTTTCCTGAAGTAAGATAGCTAAGATCACATGTACACTCTAAAATGAAGTGTTGGATCTGTTCCTGTAAATAGATTTTAATGGTGGCAGTCCTATGTCTTTAATGGTGGCAAGCGGGTAAAAGTTAAATGGTCTTAATTAGGTAGCGAAAGAGGTGATTAGTCATTAGACTAATTGGTAAACGCCGATGCCCGGGCGCATAAAAGGCGACCTACTACACGGTCAGTGTTGAATGACTGAGGGTCGAGTTACGTGTGTGTATTACAGAAATCTTTTTTTTTTTTTCAGTTCCTATTCGAGTACTGGAGGAGTTGTGAAATAGATTCGTGATTCAGAGCAATTTAGGGTTGGGCCAAAATAATCCAAATAAGTGTGAATAGTGGTGATTGTAGTTAATTACGCAAAGTGGTGATTCAACAAAAATCACGCTTGTTTTCCTCTGCCCGCCTTCGAGATGGTGACATCACTGTTAGCAAGTCACGCAGTGATAAGTGTCTGCTTTCTGTTCAAATTGGTGAGTACCCCATTCTTAAGTTGCGCAGAACTCCGTTTTCTGTCTCTTCTTTAGAGGGGGTAACTTTTACCTTTCTCTAGTGTTCTTTTGGTTTCTTTTTATGTTGTTACGCTCAGGGCGTATAATCATAAAATGCCGGACGATGCAGCACATCCTGGCCCGTAGTTGTGGTATAAAGTGACGAGCGTTAGCGCGGGAATTACTAATTTAAAGGGTTAGTTGATGGGAATAACCCAAAATATAGAACTTTCATTGAGTCAGTGAACAATTATCTGAATTCCAAGAAATTACAATACGCTGAAGCTTTAATATAGCTAAAAGACTTTTCTGGATTTGATAAAGGAGATATTGGGAAACGGGCACTAGTTTCGGGTTTAGAAGGTAAAACTTGGAATGAACTGCAGAAATTTCTACGAGCTACTTATGGCGGAGTTCAACGTGAGTGTGCAGTTCAGAATTTGCTAGCTGCTTTCAAAATAAAGAAAGGCAACGATTCACTGGTCACATACTGTGCGAATTTATTTGATGCAGTAGGTGAGTTAAAGAAATCTATAACAGGCTCTCCATGGGTAACTGGAAATAATATCTCCTTAGATAATTTTGAAAGATTGTTACACTTTGCTTGCCTTTTTAACGTCGGTCCCAGATGTAATGTAGATAGTTTTGATAAGAGAATTGATCAGACACAGATGAATCCTCTTTGTTTGCACAGATTAATAAAATCTATCAAAATGCCCGACACTGGACAGTAGTTTTGTACAGGAGGTGCAGATGTCTGCTGCGGTTTCCAAAACCACAGAACAATGCTAGTCCTCACAAGATTCGGGAAAATGATGCAACAGCTAAGACATGTGCATGAGAATCGAAGAAAATTCCAGAGAGATCAGTCACAACGATACGTTGTTTTAATTGTGATAAACTAGGACATAGTAAATCAAATTGCAGAGTGAGATATTGTTCAGTTTGCAAATCTTCAGACCATGGATGGAGATTTTGCCCAGCCACAAAGAATAGAGATTATTCAGGGAAGTCACGGGAGGTTTTCTAGATATGACAGGAGAATTCCACATGATGCAAGTTCTAGATACACAAGGAACAGCAGAATTTCTTTACAAGATAAGTTCGAAACAGACACAGGATAATGAGCAATCAGGTCTTAGACTCACCAGAACCTAGGGCCGACACGTGGATTGAATGGCAGTGAAATTTTATTTCATTGATTCTGGTAGCTCAGCTAGTAAATGCTGACCTTTTTCACTGGAAGTTTCCAGAGGTAAAATTAGTCCTTCTAGTGAGACAGTGTGTGACGTACAAGTGAGGAAACTGAATATTTTAGTCTCACACGCTTTGTATCGCGGAAAGACAATAGTAATCATTTTTGGTCAGTTGGTTTTAGGTGAAATGGTTTTATTAGAATTTTCTTGCATGCGACATAACATCAACATTCTACAGGAATTCAGGGATTACAATAGGGTGAGTCAGGTTGTTTTGTTCCATATATACACAAGAAAACTTGTGAGAAACCTAAGATACAGTCTGAGACATGTAACACAAAGTCATTAGAGAGTGAAGATATTCCGCAAAAGTCTTTCAAAGGATTTTTTGTTGAAATGAATTGTAACCGCTGAGTTCCTACATTGGTTAAAGTGTCGCTGAAAGAGAAAAAGTTTCTTCAGTGTGCGGTTGAGGGAACTTGAGAAATTCAAAGACGCTGTGAGTACTGTGTCAGTAATGAAGTTTCAGTCAGCAGGCGTGACTTCAGTAGAATTAGTTAGCTAATGGCACTCAGAAAAATATCACGAGGGTACTTATGTAATTAATTTTGAAGAGTTTAATGAAGAACATAAATTAGTGAGTTTTTGTGAGATGGGAATATCTTCCTAACGAGGAGCAACAGTTCCAAGTCAGGTTTTGTATGAACATTTGGCTAAAGTTGATTATCCTGAATATTCAGATAGCAGAGAAAGTGTTAAAAGTTAAATATCTAGATATCATTGCTTTGAAGGGAGATAAATTAGGAGTTACAGATGTTTTAGAACATTCAATCCGCCTAGAAAAGGGTACAAATCCCATATATATTCCAGCTTATCGAATTCCTTTTAAGATCAGAGAAGAAGTAGAAAAAGAAGTTCAGAGGTGGGAGTCGGAAGGCATTATTAGGTCGTCCACCTCTGTATAATTTTCTCCTTGCTTGCAGTTCCTAAGAAAGAAGGTATCAGAGTTTGTGTAGATTGTAAATTGAATGAAAAACATGCCCAGATAGATATCCGGTAGCTTCATTTGCCTGATTTGTTTGTTGAGATCGGTGGCAAGAATATATATTCATCTATAGATCTTTTATGCAAGGATTTGGCAGGTTCCGCTTAGAGAGTAGCCGTAAATATACAGCATTTTGGTTATGACACATGAGTTTAATAGGATGCCTTTTTAATTACAAGGGTCCCTAATAACATTTACTAGACTACAATTACAGTACTTCATGGCTTGTTAGGAAAGTCGGTGTTTGTGTACAGGATGTACATTCTCATATGCACAGATACAATTGAAGAACATCTAGCAGGTGTTAAAGAAGTCTCAAGCCATTACGGTTCGATTAAAGGTCAAAATTGGCCAAATGAGTTTTTGAAGAGAAAATTGTCTATTTAGGACATGTTATCTCTAAAGAGGGAGCCAGAGTGAATGATGAGAAAGTTGAAGCCATTGTGAATTTTCCAGTTCCCAAAACCAGGAACAGATTCGTTCGTCTTGGTATTTCGGGTTTCTCTCACGTTTGTGCGGAATTTTTCACAATAGCTCCATTGACAGATTTGTTACGAAGACGTTAAGTTTGTTTGGGGTGATAGTCGTGGGTCAATTAGCTTTAGTTAAGAACGTTTGGGTGAACCCACCAGTTTTGAATTTCCAGATTTTTAGTCAACCGTTTCACCTTAGTGACTGACGCGTAGTCAGAGCGTATATAGGTGCGTGTCTGATGCAGAAATTTGAGGGGAAATTACACCAATTGCTTTTTATACAGAAAGCTCAAAATGCGTGGTAGTAACGAAAGGCTGATGTCATTAGGGACAGGCTTTCTGCAGTCGTCTCTAGCCTTGTTCATTTTAAGATGTTGTTGTTGGGAAATAAAGAGACTTTACAGATCATCAACCGTTGTTAGAGCTTAGTTTCAAATTTGTCGCCCAAGAGAGCACGTTGGTTCAACATTGAGAGATTTTTATGCAAACCTCAAAATACATTGAAGGTAAGATAATGTAGTTGCAGATGCATTGGAGTGATATTTTCCTGGTTGATGAGGAAATACACACCGAATCCTGTGGGAGAAGAGAGTAAATATTTGGTGTCTAATGTCTCGATACTAGTAGTTCTTGAGATATCGCATGTAGAGGACATAGCAATGTTTCTACAGTGCATACTTCAAAGAAATACAGTAGTTTGGCAGTCTCGGAGAGATTGTTGTTCGTGATATGAGAGTAACGCCGTGTGTTATATTACGTGGTGAAAATGCTACTTGGGGACATAGGTGCTCAACAAAAGCAAGATGAAGATAAATTGTTGTCAGATGCTAAGGCATTTAGGGAGTTTCACTGAAGAAAGGGTATGTTGCCTTTTCTGGTTCAGAGTTGAGAATAATTTATTGGTGAGGAAAGTTGCTATAACTTATGGCACTGAAGATGGTGAAATTACACAAATCATCGTGGCCAGAGAGTCTAGTGTACCATGTTCTAGACATTGTACATTGTAAATTTGGTTCTCCTCATTTGGGTGTAGACAAGATATGAAATGTCACGTCAAAGTTCTTGGAAAAAATAGCCTGCAGTAGAAGAAGTGCTTATTTGCAATGCAATAAGCTTCAGCCACGACAGTGCTCGTCGCTGGGTTCATATCCTGCACTACATAGGCCGTTTCAGAGAGTGTATGGATAATTCTGCAACTCTCATGAGTCCGCTATGGTTATAGACATTTATTAGTAGTTGTTGATGAGTTGACTCGCTTTTGTCGAGATTTTCCCACTGAAGTACAAATCAGTTGAGTGGAAGCATGGTAAAGGCTCTTTTTAAGGGGGATAATTTTAGATATGGTGTTCCTGAATGTCTGATCACAGACAATGGTAGGAGTTTATTAATAAGACTTACTAACTTACATTTTACTGGGAATAAAGAAAGTATCTATATCCTGCATAGACCTGAAGCAAACATATGTGGGAGAGGGCGAATCGGAAAGTACTGAAGCTTTGGCGCATGACGGTGGGTGGTTGTGATACACATTGGGACAGATCTTTGGATGAAGTGCGATATAGAATAATACTATGATGAATGACACAATTAAGATATTGCAGAAGCCGAAGCGGGCATGCTGAAAGGACCTTTTGATTTGTTACCAGAGCGAAGTCTGGCGTGATGTTACTGTCACTTCGCTGATAAATACAGCGAGAGAAAGATTTGCACATATCAGTAAAGAACTTGAACTTAGTTCGCGTGCAATGGTAAAGAAAAGTAAACGCGAAATCGAGGGAGAAGCTTTTTCGATGGGTGATAGATTGTTTGTTAAAGCGAGCACTGGAATGATCTGAATTATAAATTAAGTCCGAAGTTCACGACCTTTGAGATTGTAGAGATCAAAAAGAGGGAATAGATTGTAGTAAAAGATGTAAATACTGAGTGACGAAATTGGACTCATACTTAAAGTTAAAGAAAGTTGGGATGTAATGAACATTTGTATATAGTTAGAGGGATAAATGGGTTGATATTTGTATATATATGATATTTATTTATTTTTATTTTTTGTCTCTGTTCATTTAGATATTGAAGTTTCCAATCATTTGTTTTCGAATGATTTTGGGAATTGAGACATGGGCTAATTCTCATAATGAGATTTGACCCGTGTGTTATTGGATTAGTGTATTGTGTTAAGGTGTTATGATGAGTTTTGTCATCTGACGCAATATCTTTGTTGTTTAGGATTATTTTTTGGGGGGGAGGTACTTAGCATATCGGACCGAACAAGTCTGATCTTTTTTTTTCGGGTTGGGATATCGAATTTGAGTATTTGGATCTTTTTTTTTCAGTCTCTTTTTTTTTAAATGAAGGGAGCTGTATTGTGAGTAATTGTAATTGTTAAGATCATGGAGCGATTACACATGGCCAATTGCTATTTGTTGAGAATTAGTCAGGTGTTGCGTGAAATATTTACTAACCGAGTAGAATCCTATGTCTTTTACAAGATATGATACCTTTTAGTGTTTGACAGGATTCTCGATATTTTTTCTCTGTTGGATAGAATTTTTTTTTATGAGTGAGTTCCGTAGAGTTGTGTGCTTAATAGTGAGTTGACTGTGGATATTCCCGATACACACTTGGAATTAGTTCACATTGAGAGTGTTTGGCTTTTGCATTAGTAGTTTTATTTGGTTCAGTAACATGAAACCTTTTTGTTATTAGACCTTTTCCAAGTGCTTTTTTGGAAACTCAGTAGTGACATGGGATGGATTAGAGACCATGTTCATTTTGGGAGATCAATATCAAGGTTCGGGAGTTGATTATAAGACAAGTTGTACTTTAGTTAGAGAGAAGTATGTGTGTGACAGTAGTATTTTCCAGTTGCGAGTTGTATCTATGGGTGGTTGTGAGTTGTCGTTAGTTCATAGACAGACTCCAACAGAATGTGACTTTAGACAGTTCCTGCGAGATTACATTGTGTCCACTGCCAGAACCCCACATGTTTTGCAAGGAGGTGCAGTTACAACATGTGCCAGAACAACAAGCCGACATCGTCAGGCTTCTCGGGGTCCAAGCTGTCTGACTCATCCTGCAGAATCCTGTCTAATGGATTCATGACCTTTCTCGTATTTAGCCGCATGTATTCAACAGTTCTGAGAAGATAATTATGCGCCATACACATAACGCAGCATTTGGTAGTGGCGTACCTGAGCAACCAAGGTGCCATGATCAATTCCACTGTTAAAGACACGATGATCCTGTGATGTTCGAGTATCAGGGATGTATTATGCCGACAATTTTAATTGTCTTAAGAAGTATTTTACTGATAATTCTTGTTGTGGAGTAGTAAAGCTTATTCGTGTTTGTAAGATTACATGTAAAGGCTCTAAGAACACAAACTCCCAGTGACCTTGAAGTAAAGGCCATGAGAGCAGTCCTTAAAGCTGCAGTGCAGTAGACATTGCTAATTGAGCATAGCCTCATCTGTTATGTTTTATACATATGCTTTTGTTTTAGCTTGCTGTTAAGGAGAGCGAGACACTCTTATGGTAGCTGAGCTTCATTTAAAGGACACATATATGCATTTCATAGCTTCAATGCTTTAAGATGTTATCGTGAAAGTTCGTGCTTAGATGGTACTGATGGAAGTCAGTTGCAAAATTCGGTATTCAGCAAATAGTTTGATTCCTCAGCTCTCTGCGCGAGAATTAGCAATATTGGAGATCAGGTGATCTCCGAAGCGTTATGTATATTCGTGAGTACGTTACTTGATTCAGATTATGCCAAAATTCGCCCTAAAACTGAGTTTGATCGTTATTAACGTGATAGAACTGCAGTTGTCCAGTCATAGCTTTTGGAGTGGTTCCAGGCTTCTGAAAATCGGCAGATAAGGTAGAGTCTCAAATCTCTGTTTTTATGGGAGAAAATTGAATCCCAGATTTTTACCAGACTTCTAATCATTATGAACTTGTGAACTGGTGGGAAATTTAATATGAATATTCATACTCTTTTTATATTATTTTGGTTATGTTACGTTTGCCAAGTATCTTGCTATGCATTTTACACTTTTCATTATTGTGTTTTGTATTTCATATATTTTTGGGAGTTTTCTATCATGTTTAATTCTTTTTATAGATGTTTGTGGACTTGGGAGTTTGAGAAAAGGACATAAATCATTTGCAATGTCAATCTTCTTTATGTAGACTGTTTTTGACATGACTTTTTAGTTATTGATTTGTGAGTATGTGTGATTTTAATATTTCAGGTTATTAGCTATACGAGATTTCTTTTAATCAAAGTGTTTTGCAGTTTAGAGTTTAGTTATCTGACTCGATAATTTTTCATTATGCATTTTAATCTACTTTGTTTTATTCATTTCTTGTTGGGTTATTTGAATAATAAACCCATTTTGTAGGAACGATTGTGCTTCTTTAAATAGTCCATTTAGTTGCTTTGAGAGAATGAGTGAGGTTAGGTGGGATGAGCTTTGCAACGATGAGAGAGAGAGGATTCGGGGAGAGAGAGAGAGAGAGAGGGGAAAAAATGCGAGTGTATCATGGGCTGAACTTTCACATCTTTTCCTGGAAGTAAGATCGCTAAGATTACGCGCATGCACAATTTCTAAACAAGTAAGCATCTGTTCTTGTAACATATATATATATATATATATACATATATATATATATATATATATATACATAAATAACACTTAAAAATATAATATATACTTAGTATAGTATATATATATATATATATATATATATATATATATATATATACATATATATATACATATATATATATATATACATATAATACATTAGGATGCTCGCTATCTCTTGCATGATTCATCAAGATATATATATATATATATATATATATATATATATATATATATATATATATATATATATATATATATATATATATATATATATATATATATATATATATATATGTATATATATATATATATATATATATATATATATATATATATGTATGTATGTATATATCTTTTCTCTTGACAAAGACTCCCAGTTTTTCTATGTACATTTTATACTTCTGCTCTGATTCTCTCTCTCTCTCTCTCCTCTCTCTCTCTCTCTCTCTCTCTCTCTCTCTCTCTCTCTCTCTCTCCAAAAACCACCAGTTTCTTTCACATTGCCTAAATCTTTACTTCTGTTGCCGATTTTCCAAAAAGATTTAAAACTTCCATGAGGTTTAGAGGTGACATTGACGCCAACTATAACAAATATAGCATATGCAGGCACAGGAACCTTTATCAAATGGAAAAGGGCTGACGGCGCGTGATATACGTGACTCGAAATAGGAGAGGTTGGATAACTGATATAGACAGCAGCACCTCAGAATAACGTCATTGACATGGGAGTGGAAACATGGATTCAGATCGAACTTTCTCTGAATTTGATGCAACAGCGAAATCGGAATAATAACATATGGGTGTAAGAGAGAGATGAGAGAGAGAGAGAGAGAGAGAGAGAGAGAGAGAGAGAGAGAGAGAGAGAGAGAGAGGAATTTGAAAGAGAAAAAGTAAACAATACGAACTAAATATTCTCTTTGTTCTCACTTAGAAATTTGAAAATTGAGAGTTTTTGTAGAAGGGATAAATATGAGAAGGACAAGAATGAGGGAATTAGGGGCGGCAGGCACTTGCTTATTTTGTAGATGTTAGAAGCAAGTGTGTGGGTGGGTGGAAGAGGAAGGCATTTTCTCACCTCTTCTCTCACCCCTGCCTTACTTAACCATGAAAGGGTTAGGACTTTGTTATGTAACCAAAATTGAGTATCTTTAATTTTAGTCATCATAAAATAGGTTTGAGTTCTTCTTCTTCTTTTCTCTCTCTCTCTCTCTCTCTCTCTCTCTCTCTCTCTCTCTTCTCTCTCTCTCTCCCTTCCTCACTGACTCGTGAAAGGTTTGCAGAAATGTTCTCGTCCTAGGCGTCGTGGCTGAGTGATTGTTCCACTGAACAGAGTAGATTCGGGAGTCTATCTATCATTGCCAGGGGAAGGGGACAAGCAGAAGAGGAAGTGAGAGGAAGGGAAGGGGAGGAGGAAATCAGGGGAAGGGGAGAATGAAGGCAGAGGGGAATTGCATGGAAGAAGGGGGAAGACACAACCGTGGGATAAATGAGAAAGGGGAAATTGGACAAAATTGTTTCAGGGTACTGAGGAAAAATAGAGCTGAATGATTCATTCAATTTGATAATGCTAGAGATCCAGAGAGAGAGAGAGAGAGAGAGCGCGACAGAAAAAGAGAGAGAGAGAGAGAGAGAGAGTATGTTCTGTTTCTGTCCTGAGTCATTTGCACATAACACAATAGATTTGACTTTTCCTCCCATAATCGCCTTCAGGATTGGAAAGATTGAGGGGTGAGTGGAGATTGTGAGGCAAGGGAAGGTGGGAGGTGAGGCATCAGAGATCGCATGATTATGATGAGCTGAAACTCACTGATAAATAGAAGGGAATAGAGTAGACGAGAGGAATAAAAGAAAGCCAAGGGACAATGAAATGGGAAAAGAAAAGGTGATGTTGTGCCACCAACGACAACAGGTATAAAGATAGTTAATTTTTTTTTTTTTGTTCTGGTTTTGTATATTTTCCTCATTTCATTTTTTAGTGTTACTTTATTCATTTTGTCTTAAATACAAACATTTCTATTTGCCTTTGCTTAAAAGATATAGTTGATTATTTAGTACATCTCTTGTCTCTCATCTTAACTTGCAAAACCACACATATGCACTTATACAAACACACACACACACATTCAGACTCTTTGCCTATAAACTTTTCAAGTTCCTGTGTGAATGAGTGTTCAGCGCGTGTTGCTCTGCAGTGTACTTTTTGTATTTGGATCCTTTTTAGATTTGCAGATTTTTTCTCTAATTTAGCTCTTGTTTAGCTTTTTTTTATTTCAAGACTTTAATAAGGATTCAATTTTGTTGATATTTGTTCCAGTGGGTTTGAAGGACACATTTATCATAATGTTCAGATAAAAAAACATACAGCAGTTAGTGGGAAAATAGCCAAAGGAGGGGTTTTCAAGGAGAGAGAGAGAGAGAGAGAGAGAGAGAGAGAGAGAGAGAGAGAGAGAGAGAGAGAGAGGTCACTCTCATGAGAGAGAGAGAGAGAGAGAGAGAGAGAGAGAGAGAGAGAGAGAGAGAGAGAGAGAGAGAGTGTCACACTCTGCTAGAAGACGAGAGAGAGAGAGAGAGGAGTCCCTCAGAGAGAGCTCCTTACAGTTCGTCTGGGCTGCCCCAGGCCTCAGTGTAAGGTGCCTTCTGATGTCTACCAGAAAATTGCTAATGCATCTCCGGTATATTTTGCATCTTCCAATCTTGATGGTCTGGGATGTACCAGATATTGGTCGAGCTATTCTTAAACACATCTACGCTCACCCTGTTATGTCTTCAGATGAATGGTAGCACATCGAATAGACGCTGCATTATCGATGCTGGTGCGTGGTGGATTAATGTCCTGTGTGCTTTCCTTAGTTTTCCTGGTATAGTTTGGGCACTATTAATCTACCTCTGGTTGCTCTTTCTGATATTTTTAGCTCCATGATGTTTTCGGTAATTCTTCTATCAGTTTCCATGCCCGATAACCATAGCGTCTTCTCCTTTCAAGACTGTATAAATTTAAGAATTATAGCCTTCAGCAGTCAAGGTCCTTAACTTCTTCTATTCAATGCAACACCTTTGTACAGTCTCTATTGTGCAATATCCTTTGTAGGTGGGTACTTCATTTTTTTATTACAATATTCAAGTAATTTACATGTACGTTTAATAAAGCATAATCATGTGTTTAGCTTTTGTTTTGAAGTGCCGGAACATTCCCATTTTTGCTTTGTACTTCTACAATAGTATTGCTATTTGATCATTGCATACATATTCCTATTCAACATCACACCAGGTCTTTAACTGCTTCCTTTATTTGTGATTGTCTCAGCATAGGTCCTTTATATGCATATAGCATTCCTTCTTTATCACATAGTTTATTGATTCAAATTCTATCAGAGCAATTACCATCCTACTTACCTCTGCCCATTTATATATTTTGCTTTAGGTCTCTTGTGTGCCATCTCCATCTTTACCCGCTGCAAGTAATTTTCTGCTTATTCTTGTCACTGGCAAAACTTCTCACTAATGAAATCCTTAACATTACTGTCTATGTCTGCAATCATAATCACAAACAAAGCAATGCAGCTAACACTGCACTCTCAGGCACACCTGGATATTACCTGAGCTTCATCCGATTTCTCGTCGTTTGCAATCACTATCTGTTTTCTGTTTTGCAAAATTCTTTATCCATCTTCCCTACTTTTGTCCAACACAATGTTATGTTTTCTAATTTTTTTGCTAATATTTTATGGTCTACCTTGTCAAAAGCTTGGTAAAGTCTAGGTAAACCACATCTGTATCTTTTTTCATTTATCATATTTTTATATAAGCCATGGTGGACTAACAGCTGGGCTTGTGTACTTTTTCCGGTACAAAACCATGTTGTCCTATATTAAACAATCTCATTTTTTCATTAAATGTAAGCCATTATATTTTTTGTCATTCCTTTCATAAACTTTCATATGAGATGTCAGACTCACAGGCCTATAATTACTTGCCTTAGTCTTGATCCACTTTTTGTTAGGTAATATATGCACTTATGTTCAACATAAATCTTGCCTGTATCTATACTTTGTCTCAATAATATTATGAGCTGGTTTTATGATTGAATGAACCACTTTCTTGAATAATATGGCAGGCAATCTTATCTGGTCCTGCTGTTGATCCATTTAATTTTATTAATAGCCTGCACAATATCAGCTTCCGTAATATCTATGTCTGATAAATATTCAACATTTCTACTCCCATTTCTGTATCATTATCTTCATTGTCAATTCTGAAGTAAATTCACTCTTATATCTTTCAATATGTTACATATTTCCTTTTTTCATCTGTTAATCGCCCTTCAATTCTTAGAGGGCCTATTTCTACTCTTTATCTATTCATCCTTTTTGCATAAGGAAAAAATTTAGGCTTTGCTTTGATATTTTGTAGGGTCTTTTCTTCTAGGTCCGATTTTACTTTCTTTTGACTGTATAATCTTTTGTT
Source organism: Macrobrachium rosenbergii (assembly GCF_040412425.1). Lineage (NCBI taxonomy): Eukaryota > Metazoa > Arthropoda > Malacostraca > Decapoda > Palaemonidae > Macrobrachium > Macrobrachium rosenbergii. Next base: position 9,733,161 of record NC_089762.1, on the reverse strand, counting down.
CTGCAGTTTCTATCTTACTTTTAGTTCCATCACTTTCCATGCATTCTTTCTTTTAAAAGACCTTTCTGATTTTCTGGAACAAGATCCTTCTGTCTCTGCTATGCGTGACTGATGTTTACTTTTTCTTCGCATATATTTTTCCACTATTTCCTCTAATATTTTATATAATATATCCGTATTTATCTGTATATTTTCGCTTACGAATTTGTTTTCCCATTCTTTGTTTAATTCTTCATTTATTTTTGACCAATTTATATCCTTACTATAGAAATTGTATTTTCCTTATCCTTCCCATTTTTTCATCTCTTGATTGTCTCTGTTTTCATGTGCTTTGGAACAGAATGTTAGTTCTATGACGTTATAGTCCAAAATACTTATTATACACTATTATTTTTTAACACAGTTCACCTCGTTCACAAATACAGTTCAGAATATTATCCTTTCTGTTGGCAAGGTAATTTATTTGCTGAATGTTATGTTCTAGTAGCATATCTAATAGCTTTCAAATACCCTTTATCTTCTGCGCTAATATTACTCTTCTTTTTATATGTATAAATACAACCACAGTCTCTATTCGTTCTTTCCATTCTACGAAAGGAGCAAAGTCTCCAGATAGGAGTATAGTCAGTCTTTGCATTTGAATATATACCATCTGGATTTATCAATTATTATGTCAACTCTTTAGTTAGGGTCTGTATATTGCAATGTTCACTAATTTTTCAGGTTCAATTTCTACTGCTATTAATTCACATTCTGTGTTACCATATTTCTCACAGATTTTTCCTGATTAAGGCCCTCCCATATATCAAGTGTCTCTCATTTATTTTTCTATCTGATCTATAAGTTTGGAACCTTTATCTGGTCATCATTACCAGTCTTGGGAATACCAGATTTCACTTATATTAATTATTTTTATTTTTTGTCATTTGCTAGTTTTTCCAAGAACTCTATCTTTCTTTTGAGAGAGAGAGAGAGAGAGAGAGAGAGAGAGAGAGAGAGAGAGAGAGAGAGAGAGAGAGGAGAAAGATAGTTACTCTCCTGCTAGAGAGAGAGAGAGAGAGAGAGAGAGAGAGAGAGAGAGAGAGAGAGAGAGAGAGAGAGGAAAGTTACTCTCCTTGCCAGAGAGAGAGAGAGATTGAGAGAGAGATCACACCTTGCTAGAAGACGAGAGAGAGAGAGAGAGAGAGAGAGAGGGAGGTGACACCTTGCTAGAAGACGAGAGAGAGAGAGAGAGAGAGAGAGAGAGAGAGAGAGAGAGAGAGAGAGAGAGAGAGAGAACGGAAATTTCTCTCCCTCCTTGCGCCTTACACATATTTTCATACACTCTCTGGGTCCTGCAGCCGAGGAGGTTGAGGCCTTTGCCCTCTGCAAAATTGAGGTCGTAGTTTTTATGGATGTGTGACCACATGCTATACTTAGTTCCTGTTTTATTTATCTCTTATTTTTATATTTTTTCTCAGTCGGAACATTTTCAAAACATTGCTTGAGTGATGTCAACTATCTATCTTTTGTAGATGTCCTCTCTTTCCCTCCCTCTCTCTTTCTCTCTCTCTCTCTCTCAATATATATATATATATATATATATATATATATATATATATATATATACATATATATATATATATATATATATATATATATATATATATATATATATATATATATATATATATATATAAATTCTCTGACTATAATAGATCGAAATTCTGTGTCTTTCAGGCAAGGGCGTTATCCACTGAGTTACATAGCCTTAAAGAAGTTGAAACTATATACCTAATCTAATGAATACTGGGCAAGCAATTGTGAGCACAAAGGAAAGTTTATCCTCCGATCAATGACTCAGGCCAGAGCCAACATTTCATTCGAATTGTTTTTCTGAGTTATAGCATCATCAGCAAATAACACGTGTGGACAGAAATAAATTTCTCGATTCACGTCGGGACGAACCTGTGTCTTCAGGTGGCAGCATCCACTTGGCCAGCCTGTAGTTGAACTCGAGAGCACCGACCAGCATTAGCCGGGCAGCATAGCCAGCGAAGCTTTCTCAACTTTATTCTCGCAATGACTCAGTTAGACAACATTACTCGAATTATTCTTCGGAGAATAGTTGAACATCACGCGTGGAACAATAAATTTTCGATTGGCCGTCAGAATAACTCAGTAGCCAGGTGAAAGGCGGCGTTGTCCGAGTTACGTTGCCCAAAGAAGTTAACCAGATACCCTGCACCTTCGCAGCTAACCGTTGTAGCAATAAAGCATTTTTCCCAATCTCTTTATACGACTACAGACAACATTACTCGAATATTCCTTCGAAGAAGATAAACATCAGCACAACACGTGGAACAGAGTCATGACCACGCCGGGACGAACTAGAAGCAGCGGGCGTTATTCACCGGTTGTTGAACTGAGAGCAATTGCACTATGATAAGAAGCACCAGCTAGATAATAGCGGTTTTCTCAATCTCTCGACTTCAGTAATGACCAGACAATATTTTGAATATCCTCTGAAAGTGAATAAGATCATTTACATTAACACGTGGAAATTGCAAACAAATTTCTGACCCGCGTCGGGAATGTTGTCTATTGGCCATTGCTGAGTTAGTTAGAAAACTGCTGGTATGCAAGCAGTTAGCTTGCCCAGGTAATTCTCGTGCTGCTCTCAGGTTCCAACTTCTTTAGACTTGCGTATGGCTCAGTGGATAACGCCTCAAGTAATCTGAGAGACTGGGTTCGATCCCCGACGTGAGTCAGAAATTTATTTCTGTTCCACACGTGATTGTGTGCTGATGATTTCTTATCTTATTCACTCAGAAGGATAATCGAATGAAATGTTGTCTATTGGGTCATTGCTGAGTCGGGAAGTTAGAAAACTGGCTGGTATGCAAGCGTTGGGCTTGCCCAGGTAATTCCTGCGCAGTTGCTCAGGTTCCAACTTCGACTTGTATGGCCTGCGATGTTCGCCCTTGGCTTTCCACCTGAGAGACCTGTTCGATCCCGACGTGAGTCAGAAATTTATTTCGTTCCACACGTGATTGTGCTGATGATTTCTATCTATTCAATTGTGAAGGATAATTCGAATGAAATGTTGTCTATTGGGTCAGCGCTGAGCGTTGGGGAAAACTCGCTGGTATGCAAGCAGTTAGCTTGCCCAGGTAATTCCTTGGGTGCAGTTGCTCTCAGGTTCCAACTTCTTTTAGACTTGTATGGCCCAGTGGATAACGCCCTTGCTTTCCACCTGAGAGACCTGGGTTCGATCCCGACGTGAGTCAGAAATTTATTTCTGTTCCACACGTGATTGTGTGTTGATGATTTCTATCTTATTCACTCAGAAGGGATAATTCGAATGAAATGTTGTCTGGTTGGGTCATTGCTGAGTCGGGAAGGTGAAAATCATTGGTATGCAAGTAGTTAGCTTGCCCAGGTACTCCGTGCAGTTGCTCTCAGGTTCCAACTTCTTTTAGACTTGCATGGCCTAGTGGATAACGCCCTTGCTTTCCACCTGAGAGACCTGGGTTCGATCCCGACGTAGTCAGAAATTTATTTCGTTCCAACGTGATTGTGTGTTGGATGATTTCATCCTATTCACTCAGAAGGGATAATTGAATGAAATGTTGTCTATTGGGTCATTGCTGAGTCGGGGAAGTTGGGGAAAACTTCGCTGGTATGCAAGCAGTTAGCTTGCTCCAGGTAATTTCCTTGGGCAGTTGCTCTCAGGTTCCAACTTTTAGATTCTGTATGGCTCAGTGGATAACGCCCTTGCTTTCCACCTGAGGAGGACCTGGGGTTCGATCCCACGAGTCAGAAATTTATTTCTGTTCCACACGTGATCAGGCTGATGATTCTATCGCATTCACTCAGAAGGGATAATTCGAATGAAATGTTGTCTATTGGGTCATTGCTGAGTCGGGAAGTTAGTGAAAACTCGCTGGTATGCAAGCAGTTAGCTTGCCCAGGTAATTCCTTGGGTGCAGTTGCTCTCAGGTTCCAACTTCTTTTAGACTTAGCGTTCAGCGGATAACGCCTAGCTTTCCACCCGAGAGACCTGGGTTCGATCCTGACGTGAGTCAGAAATTTCCTGTTCCAATACGTGATTGTGTGGCTGATGATTATATATATGTATATATATATATATATATATATATATATATATATATATATATATATATATATATATATATATATATATATATTGCAGCATGGTAGGGTCTGATCGTGCTGCTGAGAGTCTTCAGTGAAAATATAGATTGTGGACATCATACTTTATATTGCCCACCTAGACTGGACAGTTTACATGAATGAGGCTGGTGACTGTTGTGTTGTCATTATATATGGAGCCTCCCTCCCCCGGGCCTCAACAAGAGAAAATGGATTAATGTAGAAGCAAGAAAATATAGATAATTTATAATCCACTGTTAAATTGCTCACCGTTTGTAATTCAATAAATCTTTTAGTCACTAAAGCTACGAATTCCAACGCTTACTTGCTTATTGTTCATCAAAGTTCCCAGATTATTTGACTTTATTTTCTAATTTCTCGAAAACAACTAAAAATGGAGTTACTAACCTTCAATTTCGTGAAAATATGTGCGTGAAAGCCATCACTGAGAACAGCCACTTATTCAAGTCCAAAAGTCGGAAGGAAACGTTGCTGCCAGTAGTTATTTATTTTCTTTTCTAATCTCGTCCGCAACAAATCGTCTTTAGATTTGTAAGGAAGTATTTTGGAATTAAGAGCAGTATGTTCATTTAGCAGACACTTCGATACGGCTCTTCCTATAAGTAGCAGAGACATCTGTCGGCATAGCCCGCATTTTGGACATTTTCTGACATGTCACACCTAGCAACCATTCCACGCAAGTTCCTGACCTAAATTAACTGCTTTATACTTAACACTGAAATGTAAGTATATAACAAAACGTCCAAATGGCAGTGTAGAGAAAAAATGAGCATGATTTGCAGAGCTGGCAAGTACAGAAGTCTGATAACTTGAGGTCCAGTGATGAGGTGATCTCCATCAGCTGCTGTTCAAAGACTCTGGCAGTAAACAAGTTGAAATTAAATTCAAACTTATCATTGAAGGCAAATAAGGTTTGTTGGCAAAATAGCTCTAAAGTAAGAATAAAATTAAGACAAAAATTAGTAATAAATGTATTTCCATGAAGGAAGAAGAGGGTTCAAGAGGTGATATGTCAGTGGTGTCTCTGTTGAAAGGGTTCAGGGTTGAGGAGAAAGAGAGAGAGAGAGAGAGGGAGAGAAGGGGGGGTGGGGAGACAAATCGGCTTCGGATTTAAAACCCCGAAAAAAGGATTAGATGTCTCCATGGATTCAAACCGTATTTAAAAATGATTTGGTGCTGAAGTCTTCCGGCTGATTTCCTCCCAGCGATTTGCTCTCCCTAGAGAGAGAGAGAGAGAGAGAGAGAGAGGAGAGAGAGAGAGAGAGAGAGAGAGAGAGAGGCATGAAATTTAATTTTTGAAGGGAGAGAGGAAAAAACTGTCTCCTTGACTGCATAAGACCTGGGGTTTTACAAATGGTGTAGCTGTTGATGTGTTTGCAAAGGGCAGAGAAAGCTCACGACGCCACAGAAAGTGACTGGAAGTTTTTCAGAGGGTAATTAGCTTTTGATCAGTGCCTCTGCTGGACGTTAATTCACAGTGGACATCAACTCAATAAAATTCCTATTGCCTTTGGTGGACACATTGTTGTTCATTTCCGTCAGATGGGGAGAATCAGACCTCTCAAAGTCGCAGAGGAATCTGTAGGTTTTTCTAGAGGGTAAAGGACCCACTGCCTTGGGTAATTTGTCTATTGGATATCAATTTCCAAGTTACATCAACTCAATAATATTATGGATTTTATAAATATTAATTAATGTTAATTTAGTTTGAAAAGGGGCACTAAAACTTCACAGTGTCTCATAGAAAGCTGAAGTTTTCCAGAAGGCAAATTGTTTAATGTATTGAGTTCTGAAGGCTGATTAAATTCTGTTAGATTCTTCCTTCCTTCCTTCCTTCCGGACCAGAGAGGAGGCAGCGAAATGGGAATCCTATGAACTCATTGATAGGGAAAAGGGATAACGAACGAAAATTTTGGGAGCACTCAGGGAGAAAAATTATAAAACTGAGAGATAAAATTATAATGAGAAAAATAACATGAACTTGAGTCTGGGCACATAAAGGTCAGAGAAGGACTCAAGTGTGAACAAGCACGACTGAGATAACAGGTTGACATTGTAAAGAATTTATTAAGAATGTGAAAATGGTGAGAGCCACCATCAAGCCTGATATTGTTTGAACAAGTCTCCAATAATGCCCACAGTCGGCGAACACACACACAGAGAGAGAGAGAGAGAGAGAGAGAGAGAGAGAGAGAGAGAGAGAGAGAGAGAGAGAGAGAGAGGTGGGGATAGGAATTTTCGTAGTCGAGGTCCGAGAGAGAGAGAGAGAGAGAGAGAGAGAGAGAGAGAGAGAGAGAGAGAGAGAGAGAAAGGGAATTCTCTAAGTCAGGGTGGTCTGACGCCCAAAGTATTTCCTCTTAAAGGTGAACTGGCGGATGAGTTGTCTGGAAGAAACTTTGCAGATGGCGAAGCCTCCTTAGATTTAATGTCTGTCCCAAACTATCATTTTGTTCTTTATGTCAAATGCTTTCCTGCTTCACTGGTTTTACTTTGCCATAATGTTTTGTCTTTTCACAATAAATTTTTTTGAAACAATATTTATTTTTACATAATTTTTCATGACTCGATTTTTTCCACATTTTTAATACACATTTTCCAGCCTGTGGGAATAAGTAATCATTGTAGAATGTTATATACAACTGACCCATTTATTAATTTCTGTTAAAAATGACTGACAAACCATTCCACAAAAGAAACCGAATGGAATAATGGAGGTAGGTATACACACGAAGCAGAAGTGACGTGAGATGTGTCTAAGGACATCGGATTCCCTTCGGCCACAAAGGACCCCCAAAGGGACATGTTGTCAACACCACAATAGCCGTCGCTGTTTCAGGTCGATTGCAGAATGCTCCTCCATTCTTCCTCCCTAATTTTGCTTCTGCTGTTGTTATGGGGTTGATTTCGAGTCGGGAGACGTCCAAAATGCAAAACAGCATGTCATAAAACATGTTGTATAACTTATCTCACACATAGCCAAACATGTTGAATAAGGTTGACAACTTGTTCTTATTGCAAACATGTCACCAACATATTTACTACAAGTCAACAACATGTGGATTGTCCAAACGATGCAAGCCCTTCGTTGGCTGAGTCGGTTGAGCTTCAGACTGTCACTCGATGGGCCGGAGTTCAATTCCCCCGGCCGGCTGATGAAAAGTAGATATCTTAGTTTTAACAGACCACTGAGCTGATTAACAGCCTCCCCAGGGCTGGCCCGGAAGGATTAGACTTATTTCTAAGAGTTAGAGGAATCTTATTTCTTGCGATAGAAATTCATTTCGCCATAATGTGGTTCGATTCCACAATAAGTTGTAGGTCCTGCTGCTGGGCAACCACCGGTTCTTAGCCACGTAAAATAAGTCTAATCCTTTGGGCCAGCCCTCTCTAGGAGAGCTGTTAATCAGCTCAGTGGTCTGGTAAAACTAAGGTATACTTAACTTTTCGTCCAAACGATGCTTCATACGATTATCGAGCATTTGCCAAAGATTCATTCTCAAATTACTTTAGCTGACATGTTTTCAGCCTGTTTGTGATTGCAACCAGAACATGATATTCAGTGTGGTACCCATCCGAGCACTAATCGGACCCGGTGTCACTAACAGAATAGAGCTGATGGTCTGAAGCAAATGCCAATGAGAGGTCAGGAATGTGGAGTGACTCTGCCTGTGAAATTGAAGGCTCCAGTTCAGACCGATTAGTTGCAGGTGGAGCCTTTCGTGTTTCGTTTTCTTTGGGAAATCAGGAGGAATTGTCGAAAATGTTGCAGATAAATTACCCGTGTTGGTTGCGATCATTATTACCTCTCTCTCTCTCTTTTTCCTCTCTCTCTTCCTCTTCCTTTTGTCAGCCTTCATCAAAGCCAGATTTTCTTTTCAGAACTGGCGTGCTTCGTTGTTTATTGGTCATTTGGGAAGTGTGATGTTGCGCCTGTGTCAACAGTCGAGAATTGATGAATGAATTCGAACAGGCACAAAGTGAAAGCTTTCACGTCCAGCAAATGCAGTTCACCGCTGAGTCTCCGAGCCTTCAGACGCACAGAATCATTGCCGTACCTTCAGCGAGCCAAGTTCGTCTGTCCACTAAAGGAAATCGACGCATCTTCTTTATTTGGGCCTGTGTTGAGGTGCGTTTGCGATATTTTGCCTTGTAGAGCCGAGCATTTTCATCAGCACAACATGGTGTTTATGTTGACGTTGTCGTATTTGAACGTTTTCCAGCCTGTGTTGCATTGGTTTTGTAGCGGTTAAATTATCGCCATCAGGTGTCAGACCACACGGTGTATTGGTATTACTGCCATGTTTTAAATTCTTTCAATGCGTTTTCTTTTTAGCTACCTGTTCATATTTTCGTCTTCATCTTCATTATAGTCAACTGCAAGATTTCTGCCGACCTTTCACTTCAGCGAATGACCGTTGTAATCTCAGCATTTGGCCATATTTCATATATTTTCATTCCATAAACAGCTTCTCATGCCTGCCATCGACGAAGCTTTACGCCTTACAGCCGTTAATACCGCTTAGGCGTTCAGTTTGTTCAAATACCGAACGCGTGACGGTTAAGTATTGCGCATGAGCTGCAGCCTGTTTTCATACAGCTCATACGTTGTCGTCATGAAAGATTTTGACTAAAGAGGCACCAGTTCAGCACCACAAAGATAATATTTGACAGCACCTTTTATAGCAACATAACATAACACTAAAGAAGAGAGAGATATTATAACAAACTCAAAAGAGTAAGAATAAAAGAATCTGCAAAAAAGGATAAAAAAAAGTCTTTTTCAGAACAAATATGAAACAGGTCTGTGATTTTTCAAAGTTGTAGAATAAAGAATATATGTATTAAAATTACGTACCATATATATATATATATATATATATATATATATATATATATATATATATATATATATATATATATACATACATGAAGATACATACATACATATATATATATGTACATATATATATATACATATATATATATATATACATATACATATATATATATTTATCGTCTTTCCTGTAATACATTACTAGCGTAATATGAAATAGTTAGGCCCATAAAAACGTTCATTTAAACGTTGAAAAACCAAGAATATTTGTGCTTACTCACTGTAACATGGACAGTTACAATGTAGTATATATACAAAACATGAGCGTGTACCAGGTCTTCCGATGCTGCTTTGAAGAAGAGATTGATCAGCCTTCTAGTAGCTTGGCTCAGCTCGTTGGCGTTGTCATTAAAAGGGCAAGAGATTGCAGTAGCCACGGCAAACCGATTTCCAATGTCCTTCCGACAGCTCATATTGTTGGTTTGATTGGAGATATTCATAGCGACAGTTACCTTGAAAATAATCTCGCCCATGACATGTTTCGGGCTTCGTAGAGTACTCGACCTTCGAAAGGACGTACCGACTGCTCGCCAGTTTCATGAGATCCGTCATGACAGCCATTACATGGTACTCCGGCTTCTTCCCTTGTTACATGCTGGTCGAAGTGGTCTTCCGAGCTGATAGACAATGAAAATCCATCAGAACCGAAAGTCGTCGCGGTGCTTTTCATCATGGGAAGCTGATTTGCTACAGCTCCAGCTTCGTTCGTCGCGGACCCCGTAGCATATTTTTGCCTGTTTCATATCAGCCCTCCGATATCGCGGCGGGATGAGCAACAACGCCAGCTCTGATCCAGGCATCATTTGAACATATGAACAGGTCGCATTCTCACCGTCGCAGCGGAGACGTCGTAGCTTAAGAAACGAATGGGAGACAGCGCTGCGGTTTTGATACTGTAACGACACTAAACTGTTTTCTTACGATCAAATACCATGGAACGAAGTTTTTCCGTCTCTTCATTTCGTTTGTTCTCTTATGGTTGAATCCAAGTGAATTTAGCCTATTGCACCTTCAGTCCCATCATTCACGATCTGGTTGCATCATGTTACAAGCTTGGATAAGACATCGTTTCGAAATACCATGCACAAGTTTGTTAGAAGGCGATAGAGCGCCACAAATTCTTGTTTGTGTACCAATATCGAAAGAAAACACGCTGTTGTCACAGCAGGTCGATAAGTCTATTCGCGTCGTTAGAAAATGGTCTTACATGGTTGCAATCCTCTCAAGAACGCGAGTAAATCGGGACTTTAGTAAACACGACTCCAGCTGATTGTTTGAGGATGTTTAACCACAGCCTTTGCATGAAATCTTCAGACAAGCTTGACGTGGGAGACGAGAGCGTTCTGTTAACGTACCGGCGAGCCATTTCGATTTGTACACATAGCTCTGCTGATATTATAAGTAAGTGAATCCCATTTTATAGCTTGGGAGGTTGTAAATGAGAGAGGCTGATTACCTTGAAGGTAATCAACCCTCTCTCCCCTATTTTACGGCCTCGAAAACACATAAAGATGGGGACTTTTACGCCCCATAATGATCTAGCAGGGGCTCTTTCATGTACAAATTATCAAAATGGCCTGCAGACTTATGGTCACCCTTCTAGAACCTTCTCATCCTCCCACGTCAAACATGCAGAAGATTTCATACAAAAATTTAATAGTTTAAACATCCCCCTCAAACAACATCAAACTGCTCAGTCTAGACGTCGATTCATTATTTACTAAAGTCCTGATTGCCGACGTGTTGTTTTTCTTAGAGAAGTTACAACCATATGAAGACCATTTTCCTCTCTTGGCATAGATAAAACTTTTCTTTAAAACTTATCAACCTCTGTGTAACTAACAACGTGTTTTCTTTCAATGGTAATTTTTACAAACAAAATTTGGCTGTAGCATGGGGTCCCCTATCACCCTTCTAGCAAACTTGTACATGGAATATTTCTGAAACAGAACTTTGTCGTCTATCGCTTCTCCCATAACATGATCTGGCTTAGATACGTAGATGATATCTTTACTTTCTGGGACAATAGCTGGGGGACTTAAGGAATTTTTAATAGGCTAAATTCGCTAGTTCCGACCATAAAATTTAAAACAGAATGGGAAAAGGACGGAAACTGCCGTTCCTAGGATGTAATTGATCAAGAAGAAAACAGAACAGGTATGCATTTACAGTATATAGAAACCCACCTTCGCTGTCTCCTACATTCATTTCAAGCTACCACGACGTCTCCGTAAAATCATGGTAGGTGCAAACCTATTCCTCAGAGGACTTAGGATATGTCTAAATGAGTACCTGGATCAAGAATTCTAACACGATCTCACAACACCTAACGCAACTGCTCTATCCACCACACATTATCGAGAGGGCTATTAATAAAGCAAATAAAATATACTACAGAGGTCCCACTCACAACAGACAAATAGATTTCAACAACAAAATAAAAGCTTCCATACGATGAAAACATCCAAAAGGCCACTGAGCAACTCAGTTCCCTGATAATCCTTTCATTTTCCATTATCCCAAATCCATCAGAGTTCGCTCGTTAACGTATACTTAAATAACAAAAGGAAGAAGCTGGAGTTTACAAGATACCGTGTAGTAATTGTCATGACATTTATGTAGGCGAGACAGGTAGATCGTTCGCAAAGAATAACAGAGCACAAAAGACTTCGCACGTTACGCTCGAGAGTTCGGGAATTTTCCTACATATTAGAAATACAGGCATGTCATTAACTGGAGGCGGAGCTACTTCAAGAGTAGCTGTCCGTACAAAAGAAAGATGCTGAATCGCTATCATCAATCAAACCAACAATATGAACTCGTCGAGGACATTGGAAACGGACGCCATTGACACCTTAATCCTCGCACCCTTTTGAAGAAGATGACCCAAGAAACGCGACCCGCCAGATCCATCGCCAAACGGAGCTAATGCGCCAAAACCACTAGGAATTTGGTCAATCTCCTCCTTCTTAAGAAACGCCACCTCCTTAACATCGAGGCCTAAGGCCACACCTTCATGTTTTTGTATATATACCATTGTAACTTTCCACTCCGTCCATTCTACCAGTGAACAGGGGCACAGAAACAAGGCCCGAAATATGGTTTCCAACGTTTAAATAGTGTTTATGGGCCTTCTTATTTTCTCTTACATATATTACACTGTAGTATTACAGAAAGATTCATATATATATATTATTATATATATATATATATATATATATATATATATATATATATATATATATATATATATATATATATGTATAAAGGTATATGTATGTATATATATATATATATATATATATATATATATATATATATATATATATATATATATATATATATATGGTAATGATGTGTTTTTGAAGCTACACTATGGTCTAACATTCACAAAATCCTCTGGCTTTTACAGAAAAAATCACAGACCTGTTTCATATTTGTTCTGAAAAAGACTTTTTTTTATCCTTTTTTGCAGATTCTTTTATTCTTACTCTTTTGAGTTATTGCAATACTCCTTAGAAAAAGGCTATGCTAGTTGCAAAAAAAATCTTATACTGATATTGATATTTTGTGATGTCTGATCTCATATTCAACAGTTGACATAAATAGCATGTAAATTGTAGAGAACCATGAATTATGATCATATAATTCTGTTTTGCAACAGTATTGAACAAAACTGAACTATATAAAACTGTTGGTTTAACAACAATTAAAAGATAGTAAATCACAATATTCCACAAAATCCATAGTGGAAAATATGAGGAACACTGAAATAATATAAATATACAATGCTTACTAAGATCTGCAGGTCATTCAGCACTGAAAAGGAAATTGAGAGTAAAAGGTCCGAAAGGCGTAACAGGAGGAGGAGAATCTCTTGCAGTTGAAGTACTATGAAAGTAAGATGGAAGACAGAGAATATGAACGGAGGTACAGCAAAAGGAATAAAAGGGGGTTGCATTTAGGGGCTGAAAGGACGCTGCAAAGAACCTTGAGTAATGCATACTGTGCACCGCGTGAGGTGCACTGACGGCACTAACCCTCCCCCCTCCCCCCACCTGATAGCGATGGATTTGGCCACTACAGAATGGCCATAACGAGGAACGTTCTGTTTGCAAACGTAACTGAACCGGAAACGTTCAAATACGACAACGTTAACATAAAAAACACCATACGTTTAATGCTATTAAAGTACTCAGCTCTACAGAACAAAATGCTCCTTAAAAACAGCGACGCCTCCAACAGGCCCAAATAAAAGAGAATTACGTCAATTTTTCCTTTTAAGATTGGACCAGACTTTCCTGAACTGACAACAGACTTGGCTCTCCCTTGGGAACGGCAATGGTTCACAATGCGTCCTAGAACTGGGCTCAGGAGATTCAACTTGAACGATTTCATTCTCTGGACAGTAAGAAGCTTTTTCCTTTGTGCCTCTTCAGTTCATTCATGAATTCTCGACTGTTGACAAGACGCAACATCACACTTCCCAAATGACCAATAAACTGCTTGAAATATAAACCAGTTCCCTTTTGACTCTCTGAAAAGAAAATCACAACGATGAAACATTACAAAAAGGAAGAGAGAGAGAGAGAGAGAGAGAGAGAGAGAGAGAGGTAATAATGAAGTGTAACCAACACGGGTAATTTATCTGCAACGCATTTTCCGACAATTTCCTCCTGATTTCCCAAAAGCAGAGAACACGAAGAGCTCCACCTACAGCAATACAGTCACGAACTGAGGCCTTCAATTTCACAGGCAGAGTCACTCCACATTCCTGACCTCTCATTGGCATTTGCTTCAGACCATCAGCTCTATTCTGTTAGTGACACCGGGTCCGATTAGTGCTCGGATGGGTTCACACTGAATATCATGTTCTGCTGCAATCACAAACAGGCTGGAAAACATGTCAGCTAAAGTAATTTGAGAATGAATCTGGCAAATGCTCGATAATCGTATGAAGTATCGTTTGGACGAAAGCAGATGACTTTAGCCATTGAGACACTGAGCTGGATTAACAGCTCTTAGAGAGGGCCGGCCCGTGATTAGACTTTTCCATGCGGCTAAGAACCAATTGGTTACTTAGCAACGGGACCTACAGCTTATTGTGGAATCCGAACCACATTATAGCGAGAAATGAATTTCTGTCACCAGAAATAAATTCCTCTAACTCTTAAAATAAGTCTAATCCTTCGGGCCAGCCCTAGGAGAGCTGTTAATCAGCTCAGTGGTCTGGTAAAACTAAGATATACTTACTTTTCATCAGCCGGCCGGGGGAATTGAACTCCGGCCCATCGAGTGACAGTCTGAAGCTCAACCGACTCAGCCAACGAAGGGCTTGCATCGTTTGGACAATCCACATGTTGTTGACTTGTAGTAAATATGTTGGTGACATGTTTGCAATAAGAACAAGTTGTCAACTTGTATTCAACATGTTTGAAACATGTGTGAGATAAGTTGCTAACATGTTTATGACATGCTGTTTTGCATTTTGGACGTCTCCCGACTCGAAATCGACCCCATAACAACAGCAGAAGCAAAATTAGGGAGGAAGAATGGAGGAGCATTCTGCAATCGACCTGAAACAGCGACGGCTATTGTGGTGTTGACAACATGTCCCTTTGGGGGTCCTTTGTGGCCGAAGGGAATCCGATGTCCTTAGACACATCTCACGTCACTTCTGCTTCGTGTGTATACCTACCTCCATTATTCCATTCGGTTTCTTTTGTGGAATGGTTTGTCAGTCATTTTTAACCGAAATTAATAAATGGGTCAGTTGTATATAACATTCTACAATGATTACACAGGCTGGAAAATGTGTATTAAAAATGTGGAAAAAATCGAGTCATGAAAAATTATGTAAAAATAAATATTGTTTCAAAAAAATTTATTGTGAAAAGACAAAACATTATGGCAAAGTAAAACCAGTGAAGCAGGAAGCATTTGACATAAAGAACAAAATGATGGCAACGATTCGGGACAGACATTAAATCTAAGGAAGCTTCGCCATCTACCGAGTTTTCTTCAGACAACTCGACCGCCGGATTCACCTTTAGAGGAAATACTTTGGGCGTCAGACCACCCTGACTTAGAGAATTCCCTTTCTCTCTCTCTCTCTCTCTCTCTCTCTCTCTCTCTCTCGACCTCGACTACGAAAATTCCTATCCCACCTCTCTCTCTCTCTCTCTCTCTCTCTCTCTCTCTCTCTCTCTGTGTGTGTGTGTTCGCCGGTAGCTGTAGACGTTATTGGAGACTTGTTCAAACAATATCCCAGACGATGGTGAAACCATCTTTTTCACCATTTTCACATTCTTAATAAATTCTTCCACAATGTCAACCTGTTATCTCAGTCATTAACTTGTTCACACTTGAGTCACTTCTCCTGACCTTCCAATAATACCCAGACTCAAAGTTCATGTTATTTGCATTTTCAATATAATACTTTATCTCTCAGTTTTCCCTCAATTTTCTCCCCTGAGGTGCTCCTGCAGCAAAAATTTTCGTTCGTTGTCCCTTTCCTATCAATGAGTTCATAAGGATTCCCATTTCGCTGCCTCCTCTGGTCCGGAAGGAAGGAAGGAAGGAAGAACTTAACAGGAATTTGTCCCTTCAGGAACTCAATACATTAAACTTAATTTAGCCTTTCTGAAAACTTCCAGCTTTCTCATGAGACACTGTGAAGTTTTAGTGCCCCTTTTCAAAACTAAATTAACATTAATTAATATTTATAAAATCCATAATATTATTGAGTTGGATGTAACTTCTAAATTGATATCCACAGACAATTACTCAAAAGGCAGTGGTCCTGCTCCTCTGAAAAACTCCAGATTCCTCTCAAGACTTGAGAGGTCTGAGTTCCCATCTGACACAAAAATGAACAACAATATTAATCACAAAGGCAATAGAATTTTATTGAGTTGATGTCCACTGTGAATTAACGTCCAGCAGAGGCAGGCACTGATCAAAAGCTAATTACCCTCTGAAAACTTCCAGTCACTTCTGTATGTCGTGAGCTGCCCTTTGCAAACACATCAACAGCTACACCATTTACTCAAACTGAGTCTATGCAGTCAAGGGAGAGACAGTTTTTCCTCTCCCTTCAAAAATTAAATTTCTCATGCCTCTCTCTCTCTCTCTCTCTCTCTCTCTCTCTCTCTCTAGGGAGAGCAAAATTGGCTGGGGAGGAAATCAGCCGGGGAGGAACGCACCAAGAATCATTTTCGGAAATACGGTTTGAATCCATGGAGGAGATCAACTTTTTCCGGGGTTTTAAATCCAGCCGATTTGTCTCCCACCCCTTCTCTCCCCTCTCTCTCTCTCTCTCTCTCTCTTCTCCTCAACCCTGAACCCTTCAACAGAGACACCACTGACATATCACCTCTTGAACCTCTTTCTTCCTTCATGGAAATACATTGCATTTCTTAATTTTTGTCTTACTTTATTCTTATGGAAAGTTGCTACAACCAAACACTTATTTGCCTTCAATGATAAGTTTGAATTTAATTTCAACTTGTTTACTGCAGAGTCTTTTGAACAGCAGCTGGTGGAGGATCACCTCAACTCACTGGACCTCAAGTTATCAGACTTCTGTACTTGCCAGCTACCAAATCATGCTCATTTTTCTCTACACTGCCATTTTGGACGTTTTTGTTATATCACTTACATTCAGTGTTAAGTATAAAGCAGTTAATTTAGGTCAGGAACTGCGTGGAATGGTTGCTAGGTGTGACATGTCCAGAAAATGTCCAAATGCGGGCTATGCTATGACAGATGTCTCTGCTACTTATCAGGAAGGCCACGATATCGAAGTGTCTGCTAAATGAACGCACTGCTCTTCTCTGTTCCAAATACTTCATACAAATCTAAAGACGATTTGTTGCGGACGAGATTAGAAAGAAAATAAATAACTATCGGCAACGGCGTTTCCTTCCGACTTTTGGACTTATGAAAGTGAGCCAAAGTATTGTTCTCAGTGATGACTCTCACACTTACATATTTTCACGAAATTGAAGGTTACAGGACTCCATTTTTTAGTTGCTTTGAGAAATTAGAAAATAAAGTCAAATAATCTGGGAACTTTGATGAACAATAAACAGAAGTGGATGAAATTCGTATTTCCAGTGACTAAAAAGATTTATTAGATGCAAACAGTGAGCAATTTAACGAGTGGATTATAAATTATATATTTTTTCTTATTCTACATTAATCCATTTTCTTGTTGAGGCGGGGGAGGGGGCTCCATATACACAAATAATAACAGTCACAGCCTCATTCATACTTAAACTGTCCAGTCTGGGGTGAACCCACATAAAGTATGATGTCCACAATCTATATTTTCACTGAAGACTCTCAGCAGCACGTCGAACCCTACTGCATGTACTGCAATATATATATATATATATATGTATATATATATATATATATATATATATATATATATATATATATATATATATATATATATATATAGAAATCATCAGCACACAATCACGTGTGGAACAGAAATAAATTTCTGACTCACGCCGGGATCGAACCCAGGTCTCTCAGGTGGAAAGCAAGGGCGTTATCCACTGAGCCATACAAGTCTAAAAGAAGTTGGAACCTGAGAGCAACTGCACCCAAGGAATTACCTGGGCAAGCTAACTGCTTGCATACCAGCGAGTTTTCCCCAACTTCCCGACTCAGCAATGACCCAATAGACAACATTTCATTCGGGAATTATCCCTTCTGGAGTGAATACGATAGAAAATCATCAGCACACAATTCACGTGTGAACAGAAATAAATTCCTTGACTCACGTCGATCGAACCCAGGTCTCTCAGGTGGAAAGCAAGGGCGCATCCACTGAGCCATACAAGTCTAAAGAAGTTGAACCTGAGAGCAACTGCACCAAGGACTACCGGCAAGCTAACTGCTTGCATACCAGCGAGTTTTCCAACTTCCTGACTCAGCAAATGACCCAATAGACAACATTTACTCCGGAATTATCCTCTGGAGTGAATAAGATAGGAAATCATCAGCACACAATCACGGTGGAACAGAAATAAATTTCGATCACCCAGGTCTCAGGAAGCAAGGGCGTGGTCCACTCAGTTACGCAGTCTGAAGAAGTTGGAACCTGAGAGCAGATTTCGGGCACCAGCTTAGAGAAGGCTTCACTTCGACTGCAATGACAGACAACATTCATTTCGAATTATCCTTCGAGTGAATAAGACAGAAATACGTTACATAACGCGTGAACAGTCAGCCTCGACCACGTCATCGAACTGAACCAGGCAAGGGCGTTATCCACTTGTTACGTCGGTGTTCGTGCCAGCTGGTCCCGAGAGCTAACTGCACCGCACAGCTTCGCAAGCAACGTTGTATATCAGCAGCTTACCTTTATTCAGTCAACATTTCACCGAATTGCCCTTCGCGAATAAGATAGAATAATAATTTCGACCGGTCGCCGGATATCGAACCTGTGTCTCAGGTGCGCAAGGCGTTATCCACCAGTTACTACGTCTAAAGAAGCTGGAACCCGAGAAAGCAACTGCACTAAATACTCGGGCAAATAATCGCCAGATATCAGCGCCTTCGTCTTCCGATCAGTAATGACTCAATATTGGTCGACGATTACTTCGAGGACAAGATAGAACATCAGCATCACGTGTGAATAGAAATAGTCTTCGATTACGTCGGATTGTGCGGAAAGGCGGGTGTTATCCACTGAGCCATTGTTGCCTAAAAGAAGTTGGAACTCGAGCACCGCACTCAGATTATCAACCGTTACAATAGCGAGCTTTCCCCAACTTCCCAACTCAGCAATGACCCAATAGACAACATTCCCGACATGAGTCAGAAATTTATTTCTGTTCCACACGTGATTGTGTGCTGATGATTTCTATCTTATTCACTCAGAAGGGATAATTCGAATGAAATTTTGTCTATTGGGTCATTGCTGAGTCGGGAAGTTGGGGAAAACTCGCTGGTATGCAAGCAGTTAGCTTGCCCAGGTAATTCCTTGGGTGCAGTTGCTCTCAGGTTCCAACTTTTAGATTCTGTATGGCTCAGTGGGTAACGCCCTTGCTTTCCACCTGAGAGACCTGGGTTCGATCCCGACGTGAGTCAGAAATTTATTTCTGTTCCACACGTGATTGTGTGCTGATGATTTCTATCTTATTCACTCAGAAGGGATAATTCGAATGAAATGTTGTCTATTGGGTCATTGCTGAGTCGGGAAGTTGGGGAAAACTCGCTGGTATGCAAGCAGTTGGGCTTGCTCCAGGTAATTCTCGGGGTGCAGCGTTTCAGGTTCAACTCTTTTTAGACTTGTATGCCCAGTGGATAACGCCCTGCTTTCCACCCGAGAGACCTGGGTTCGATCCTTCGACGAGTCAGAAATTTATTTCGTTCCACACGCGATTGTGTGCTGATGATTTCTATCTTATTCAATTGTATGATAATTCGAATGAAATGTTGGTTCATTGGGTCATTGCTGAGTCGGGAAGTTAGAAAACTGCTGGTATGCAAGCAGTTAGCTTGCCCAGGTAATTCTCGTGCAGTTGCTCTCAGGTTCCAACTTCTTTAGACTTGTGTGGCTCCAGTGGATAACGCCTCAGCTTTTCAAATGAGAGACCTGGGTTCGATCCCGACGTGAATCAGAAATTTATTTCTGTTCCACACGTGATTGTGTGCTGATGATTTCTATCTTATTCACTCAGAAGGGATAATTCGAATGAAATGTTGTCTATTGGGTCATTGCTGAGTCGGGAAGTTGGGGAAAACTCGCTGGTATGCAAGGAGTTAGCTTGCCCAGGTAATTTCGCAGTTGTCTCAGGTTCCAACTTCTTTAGACTTGTATGGCCCAGTGGGTAACGCCCTTGCTTTCCACCTGAGAGACCTGGGTTCGATCCCGACATGAGTCAGAAATTTATATATATATATATATATATATATATATATATATATATATATATATATATATATATATATATATATATATATATATATATATATATATATATATATATATATATATATATATATATATTGGAGAGAGAGAGAGAAATAGAGAGGGAGTAAGAGAGGACATCTACAAAGATAGATAGTTGACATCACTCAAGCAATATTTTGAAAATGTTCCGACTGAGAAAAATATAAAATAAGAGAGATAAATAAAACAGGAACTAAGTATAGCATGTGGTCACACATCCATAAAAACCACACGACCTCAATTCTTGCAGAGGGCATAGA
Source organism: Macrobrachium rosenbergii (assembly GCF_040412425.1). Lineage (NCBI taxonomy): Eukaryota > Metazoa > Arthropoda > Malacostraca > Decapoda > Palaemonidae > Macrobrachium > Macrobrachium rosenbergii. Next base: position 9,712,859 of record NC_089762.1, on the reverse strand, counting down.
AAGGCTCTCAACCTCCTCGGCTGCGGGACCCGAAAGTGTATGAAAATATGTGTAAGGTGTAAAGGAGGAGAGAGAAACTCTGCCCTCTCTCTCTCTCTCTCTCTCTCTCTCTGTCTTCTAGCAAGGTGTCACCTCCCTCTCTCTCTCTCTCTCTCTGCCCTAGCAAGGTGTGATCTCTCCTCAATCTCTCTCTCTCTGGCAAGGAGAGTAACTTTCCTCTCTCTCCTCTCTCTCTCTCTCTCTCTCTAGCAAGGAGAGTAACATCTTCTCCTCTCTCTCTCTCTCTCTCTCTCTCAAAAGAAAGATAGAGTTCTGGAAGAATCCAACCAAAATGACAAAAATAAAAATAATTAATATAAGTGAAACCCAAATATTCCCAAGAGACTGGTAATGATGATCAGGTAAAGGGTTTCCAAACTTATAGATCAGATAGAAAAAATAGAAATTAAGGGGGAACCGCGATATATGGGACAGACACTAATCAAGGAAAAATCTGTGAGAAATTTAATAGCGGTAGAATTTGAACCTGAAAAATTAGTGAACATCATGATATACAGACCCCCTAACACTAAAGAGTTTGATATAATACTGACAAATCGGATGCATATATGTTAAATCACAAAGACTCGACTTATAATTTATCTGAGACTTTAACTTTCTCGTAGAATGGAAAGAACGAATAGAGACTGTGTTGTATTTATACATATAAAAAAGAGAGTAATAGTAGCGCAGAAGATAAGAGGTAATTTGGAAAAGCATATTAGATATGCATTAGAACATACTATTCAGCAAATAAATTGGCTTCCACAATACAAAGCGATAATATTCTAGACCTATTTGTGAACGAGGTGAACTGTGTTAAAAATAATAGTGTATAAGGCAGTATTTTGGACTATAACGTCATAGAACTAACATTCTGTTCCAGCACATGAAAACAGAGACAATCAAGAGATGAAAAATTGGAAGGATGTTGGAAAATACAATTCTCATAGTAAGGATATAAATTGGTCAAAATAAATGAAGAATTAAACAAAGAATGGGAAAACAAATTCGTAAGCGAAAATATACAGATAAATACGGATATATTATATAAAATATTAGAGGAAATAGTGGAAAAATATATAACAAGAAAAAAGTAAACATCAGTCACGCATAGCAAGAGACAGAAGGATCTTGTTCCAGAAATCAGAAAGTGGAAAAAGGTCTTGCAAAAGAAAAGAATGCATGGAAAGTGATGGAACTAAAAAGTAAGATAGAAACTGCAGAACAAAAGATTATACAGTCAAAAGAAAATGAAAATGCGGACCTAGAAGAAAAGACCCTACAAAATATCAAGCAAAACCCTAAATTTTTTACTCATATGCAAAAAGGATGAATAAGATAAGAGTAGAAATAGGCCCTCTAAGAATTGAAGGGCGATTAACGAATGAAAAAAGGAAAGGCAACATATTAGCAGAAAGATATAAGAGTGAATTTACACTTAGAATTGACAATGAAGATAATGATACAGAAATAAGAGATGAAAATAGTAAATATTTATCAGACATAGATATTACGGAAGCTGACATTGTGCAGGCTATTAATGAAATAAAATGATCAGCAGCAGACCAGATGGAGTACTCCGGCCATATTGTTAAAGAAAGTGGTTCATTCAATCGCAAACCGTCGCAATATTATTGAGACAAAGTATAGATACAGGCAAGATTTATGGGATGAAACATAAATTAGCATATATTAATTCCTACTTTCAAAGTGGGATCAAGACTAGAGGCAAGTAATTATAGGCCCAAAATGAGTCTGAGACATCTCATTATGGTTTATGAAAGGGTAATAAAAAAATATAATGACACATTTAATGAAAATAGATTGTTTAATTATAGGACAACATGGTTTGTACCTGAAAGTACACAAACCCACTGCTGTTAGTCCACCATGAAAGCATATATAAAAATATGATAAATGAAAAGATACAGATGTGGTTTACCTAGACTTTGCAAAAGCTTTTGACAAGGTAGACCATAATATATTAGCAAAAAAATTAGAAAACATAACATTGTGGACAAAGTAGGAAGATGGATAAAAGAATTTTTGCAAAACAGAAAACAGATAGTGATTGCAAACGACGAGAAATCGGATGAAGCTACGGTAATATCCGGTGTGCCACAAGGCACGGTGTTAGCTGCATTGCTGTTTGTGATTATGATTGCAGACATAGACAGTAATGTTAAGGACTCGGTAGTGAGAAGTTTTGCCGATGACACAAGAATAAGTAGAGAAATTACTAGATGAAGATAGGAACTGGCTACAAAGAGACCTAAACAAATATATAAATGCAGTGTAGTAAGAGGTAAGTAGGATGGTACTCAACTCTGATAAATTTGAATCAATAAACTATGGTGATAAAGAAGGAATGCTATATGCATATAAAGGACTCCAATAACGACAATCACAAATAAGGAAGCAAAGAAGACCTGTGTGATGTTGAATAGAATATGTTATGCAATGATCAAATAGCAATACTATTGGCAAAATGCAAAAGCAAAAATAATGTTGTTCCGGCACTTCAAAACAAGAAAAGCTGAACACATGATTATGCTTTATAAAACGTACGTACGTAGTCCACTTGAATATTGCAATATAATATGGTACCCATTCTACCAAAAGGATATTGCACAAATAGAGACTGTACAAAGGTCATTTACAGCTAGAATAGAAGAAGTTAAGGACCTTGACTACTGGGAAAGACTACAATTCTTAAATTTATACAGTCTTGAAAGGAGAAGAGAACGCTTACGATTATCCAGGCATGGAAATTGATAGGAAGAACTACTGAAAACATCATGGAGCTAAAAATATCAGAAAGAGCAAGCAGAGGTAGATTAATAGTGCCCAAAACTATACCGGGAAAACTAAGGAAAGCACACAGGACATTAATCCACCACGCACCAGCATCGATAATGCAGCGTCTATTCAGTGTGCTACCAGCTCATCTGAGGAACATAACAGGAGTGAGCGTAGATGTGTTTAAGAATAAGCTCGACCAATATCTAAGATGCATCCCAGACCATCCAAGATTGGAAGATGCAAAATATACCGGAAGATGATTAGCAATTTTCTGGTAGACATCAGGAGGCGCCTACACTGAGGGACCCGGGGCAACCCGGAACGAACTGTAAGGAGCTTCTAGCAAAGGAGAGCAACTCTTCCACCTCTCTCTCTCTCGTCTTCTAGCAAGGTGTGACCTCTCTCTCTCTCTCTCTCTCTCTCTCTCTCTCTCTCTCTCTCTCTCTCTCTCTCTCTCTCGCAAGGAGTGACCTCTCTCTCTCTCTCTCTCTCTCTCTCTCTCTCTCTCTCTCTCTTCAACAGAAAACCCCTCCCCATACGGTATTATTTTCCTGCAACTGCTGTATGTTTTTTTATACAGACGTATGATAAATATGTCCTTCAAACCACTGAAACAATATCAACAAATTGAATCCTTATTAAAAGTCTTGAATAAAAAAGCTAAACAAGAGCTAAAATTGAAGAGAAAAATCTGCAAATCTAAAAAGGATCCAAATACGAAAATTACACACTGCAGAGGCAACACGCGCTGAACCTCATTCACCTGAACTTGAAAAAGTTTATAGGCAAGAGTCTGAATGTGTGTGTGTGTGTTTGTATAAGTGCATATGTGTGTGGTTTTGCAAGTTAAGATGAGAGACAGAGATGTACTAAATAATCAACTATATCTTTTTAAGCAAAAGGCAAATAGAAATGTTTTGTATTTAAAGACAAAATTAGATAAAAGTAACACTAAAAAGAAAATGAAATGAGGAAAATATACAAAACCAGAACCTACAAAAAAAAAAAAAATTAACTTTATCTTTATACCTGTTGTCGTTGGTGGCACAACATCTGCTGCACCTTTTCCCATTTCATTGTCCCTTGGCTTTCTTTTATTCCTCTCGTCTACTCTATTCCCTTCTATTTATCAGTGAGTTTCAGCTCATCACTTAATCATGCGTCTCTGATGCTCACCTCCTACACCCTTCCTTGCTCACAATCCCATCACCCTCAATCTTTCAATCCTGAAGGCGATTATGGGAGGGGGAAGAAGTTGAAATCTATTGTGTTATGTGCAACACCCAGACAGAAACAGACATCTCTCTCTCTCTCTCTCTCTCTCTCTCTCTCTGGATCTCTACATTTATTACCATGAATGAATCATTCAGCCTCTATTTCTTTCCCTATAGTCTCGGTACCCCTGAAACAATTTTGTCCAATTTCCCCTTTCTCATTTATCCCACGGTTGTGTCTTCCCCCTTCTTCCATGCAATTCCCCTCTGCCTTCATTCTCCCCTTCCCCTGATTTCCTCCTCCCCTTCCCTTCCTCTCACTTCCTCTTCTACGGTCCCTCTCCTGGCAATGATAGATAGACTCCCGAATCTACTCTGTTCAGTGGAACAATCACTCAGCCACGACGCCTAGGACGAGAACATTTCTGCAAACCTTTTCACGAGTCAGTGGGGAAGGGGAGAGAGAGAGAGAGAGAGAGAGAGAGAGAGAGAGAGAGAGAGAGAGAGAGAGAGAGAGAGAGAGAGAGAGAGACCAAACCTATTTTATGATGACTAAAATTAAAGATACTCAATTTGTTACATAACAAAATTCCAATCCCTTTCATGGTTAAGTAAGGCAGGTGAGAGAGAGAAAGAGAGTGAGAGAATACTTTCCTCTTCCCACCCACCACACCTCTTGCTTCTAACATCTACAAAAATAAGCAAAGGTTAACGCCCCTTCCCGCCCTAATTCCTCATTCTGTCCTGGACTGCCATTTATACCTTCTACCCAAAAAACTCTCAATTTCAAATTTCTAAGTGAGAACAAGAGAATATTGAATTATTATGATTTTTTCTTTCCAAATTTCTCTCTCTCTCTCTTCTTCTTCTTCTTTCTTCTTCTTCTTCTTTCTCTCTCTCTCTCTCTCTCTCTCTCTCTCTCTCTCTCTCTCTTACACCCACTTGTATTATTATTCCGATTTCGCTCGACTAACATCAAGTCAGAAAGAAGTTCGATCTGAATCCATGTTTCCACTCCCATGTCAATGACGTTATTCTGAGGTGCTGCTGTCTATATCAGTTATCCAACCTCTCCTATTTCGAGTCACGTATATCACGCTGCCGTCAGCCCTTTTTCATTTTGTGATAAAGGTTCCTATTGCCTGCATATGCTATATTTGTTATAGTTGGCAGTATCCAATGTCCGCCTCTAAACCTCTCATGGAAGTTTTAAATCTTTTGGAAAATCGGCAACAGAAGTAAAAGATTTAGGCAATGTGAAAAACTGGTGGTTTTTTGGAGAGAGAGAGAGAGAGAGAGAGAGAGAGAGAGAGAGAGAGAGAGAGAGAGAGAGAGAGAGAGAGAGAGAGAGAATCCGGGAAACAGAAGTATAAAATGTACACAGAGAAAACTGGGGAGTCTTTTGTCAAGAGAAAAGATATATACATACATACATATATATATATATATATATATATATATATATATATATATACATATATATATATATATATATATATAGCATATATATATATATATATATATATATATATATATATATATATATATATATATATATATATATATATATATATATATATATAAGATGAATCATGCAAGAGATAGCGAGCATCCTAATAAAGTTATATGTATATATATATATATATGTATATATATATGTATATATATATATATATATATATATATATATATATATATATATATATATATATATATATATATATATATATATATATATATATATATATGTTACAGGGAACAGATCAACACTTGTTTTAGAAGTGTACGTAGCGTGATCTTAGCGATCTTACTTCAGGAAAAAGATGTAGAAAGGTTCAACCCATGATCACACTCGCATTTTTTTCCCCTCTCTCTCTCTCTCTCTCTCTCCCCGAATCCCTCTCTCATCGTTTACTAAAGCTCATCCACCCTAACCTCACTCATTCTCTCAAAAGCAACTAAATGGACTATTTAGCAAACACAATCGTTCCTACAAAAATAGGTTTATTATTCAAATAACCCAACAAGAAATGAATAAAACAAAAGTAAAGATTAAAATGCATAATGAAAGAATTATCGAGTCAGATAATCAAACTCTAAACTGCAAACACTTCTGATTAAAGAAGTCTCATTATGGCTAATAGCCTGGAAATACCCAAAATCACACATACTCACAAATCAATAACTAAAAGTCATGTCAAAAAACAGTCTACCACATAAAGAGATTGACATTGCAAATGATTTGCATGTCCTTTTTCTCAAACTCCCAAGTCCACAAACATCTGTCGAAAGAATTAAACATGATAGAAAACTCCCAAAAATATATGAAATACAAAACACAATAATGAAAAGTGTAAAATGCATAACCAAGATATGGCAAACGTAACATAACCAAAATAATAATATAAAAGAGGTATGAATATTCATATTAAATTTCCCACACCAGTTCACAAGTTCATAATGATTAGAAAGTCATGGTAAAAATCACAAGTTCAATTTTCTCCCATAAAAACAGAGATTTGAGACTCTACCTTATCTGCCGATTTTCGCGCCTGAACCATTCAAAGTTATGACTGGACAACTGCAGTTCTATCACGTTAATGAACGATCAAACTCAGTTTTAGGGCAGATTTTGGCATAATCTAGATCAAAGTAACGCACGTACTCACGAATATACATAACGCTTCGGAGATCACCTGATCTCCAATATTGCTGAGCTTCTCGCGCAGAGAGCTGAGGAATCAAACTATTTGCTGAATACAAAGATTTTGCAACTGACGACTCTTCCATCAGTACCATCTCGCAATCGAACTTTCCACGATAACATCTTAAAAGCATTGAAGCTATGAAATGCATAGTATGTGTCCTTAAATAGAGTCAATACCCCATAAGAGTGTTCCCGCTCTCCTTAACGGCAAACTAAAACAAAGCATATGTATAAAACATAACAGATAGGCTGGTGCCCAATTAGCAATGTCTACTGCACTGCAGCTTTAAGGACTGCTCATGACGCACTTCCAAGGTCACGTTGTGTCTTTAGAGCCTTTACATGTAATCTACAACACGAATAAGCTTTATTACTCCCACAACAAGAATTATCAGTAAATAGCTATTAAGACAATTAAAATTGTCGGCATAATACATCCCTGATACTCGAACATCACAGGATCGTCGATGTCTTCCAACAGTGGAACAGTCATTGGCACCTTGGTTGTAGGTACCGCCACTACCAAATGCCTGCTATGTGTACTGACATACTTCACCCAGAACTGGCTGAAACAACAGCACTGCCAGCACGAAAAAGCCCAGATTAGGACTCGCATGACGCCGGCGCGGACGCCAGACCAACGACTGCATTTTGTTGTCCGACATACCACTTGCAACTGCATCCGCAAAACAGCAGGCTCGGCGATTGTAATGTGGTAACGCAGAACCCAAAGTCACATTCTGTTGAGTCCAGTTCATGGTTCAACGACAACTCACAACCACCCATAGATACAACTCGCAACTGGAAAATACTACTGTCACACACATACTTCTCTAACTAAAGTACAACTTGTCTTATAATCAACTCCCGAACCTTGATATTGATCTTCCCAAAATGAACATGACCCTAATCCATCCCATGTCACTACTGAGTTTCCAAAAGCACTTGGAAAAGGTCTAATAACAAAAGGTTTCATGTTACTGAACCAAATAAAACTACTAATGCAAAAGCCAAACACTCTCAATGTGAACTAATTCCAAAAGATACCTGGGAATATCCACAGTCAACTCACTATTAAGCACACAACTCTACGGAACTCACTCATAAAAAAATTCTATCCAACAGAAAAAATACTCGGAGAATCCTATCCAAACATTCAAAAGGTGCACACAGTCTTGTAAAGACATGAAAGTTCTAATTCGGTTAGTAAATATTTCGCAACACCTGACTAATTCTCAACAAATAGCAATTGACGTAATGGCAATCGCTCCCATGATCTTAACAATTACAATTACTCACAATACAGCTCCCTTCATTTAAAAAAAAAGAGACTGAAAAAAAAAGATCCAAATACTCAAATTGATATCCCAACCCGAAAAAGATCAGGACTTGTTCGGTCCGATAGCAAGTACTCCCAAAAAAAAATAACTTAAACAACAAAGATAGTGTCAGATGACAAAACTCACTATAACACCATAACACAATAACACACTAATCCAATAACACACGGGTCAAATCTCGTATGAAATTAGCCCATGTCTCAATTCCCAAAATCATTCGAAAACAAATGATTAAGAACTTCAATATCTAGAATGAACAAGAGACAAAAAAAAATAAAAAATAAATAAATATCATATATATACAAATATCAACCCATTTATCCCTCTAACTATATACAAATGTTCCATTACATCCCAACTTTCTTTAACTTTGAAATATGGGTCAATTTCTGTCATCTCAGTATTTACATCTTTGGCTACAAATCTATTCCCTTTTGATCTCTACAATCTCAAAAGGTCTGTGAACTTTCGGACTTAATTTATAATTCAGATCATTCCGAACATTCACTTTAACAAACAATCTATCACCCATCGAAAAGCTTACTCCCTGATTTCAGTTACTTTTCTTTTACCATTGCACGCGAAACTAAGTTCAAGTTCTTTTACTGATATGTGCAAATCTTTCTCTCGCTGTATTTATCAACGGCGACCGTGAATATCACCTGAACTCGCTCTGGTAACAAATCAAAAGGTCCTTTCAACTTGTACCCATACAAAGCTTCGCTGGAGATATCTTAATTGAAGCCATTCATCATAGTATTGATACTATATCGCACTTCATCCAAAGATCTGTCCCAATGTGTATCACAACCACCCACCGTCATGCGCAGCTTCAATTACTTTCCGATTCGCCTTCACATAACCCATTTGTTTGCGGTCTATACGGGATTATAGATACTTTCTTTATTCCCAGTAAATTAGCAAGACCGTCTAAAGTCTTATTAATAAAACTCCTACCATTGTCTGGTGTGATCAGACATTCAGGAAACACCATATCTACAAATTATCCCCTTAAAGAACGCTATAACAACTTCCTCAGCTGATTTGTACTTCAGGTAAAAATCTCGACAAAGTTTAGTCAACTCATCAACAACTACTAATAAATGTCTATAACCATAAGCGACTCTGAGAAGCTACCGAATATCCATATGCACTCTCTGGAAACGGCCTATGTGGTACGGATAGTAATTCCAAACGACATTTATTAATTAAAAAATGTTGCTGGTTTATTTGCATTGCAAATAGCTTACTTCTTCACAAAGGCTTCTACTGCGGAAAACATATTTTTCCAAAAGAACTTTGACGACATTTTCATATGTCTTGTCTACACCCAAATGAGGAGAACCAAATTTCATGTGTACAACAAGTTCAGAACTTGTGGTACTAGACTCTCTGGCACGATGATTTGTGTAATTTCACCCATGCTTGAGTGCTTCAAGTAGTTATAATTTAACTTTCTCACCAATAAATTATTCTCCAACTCTAGACCAGAAAAGGCAACTTATACCCTTTCTCTTCAGAAACTCCCCTAAGAAATGCCTTAGCATCTGACAACAATTTATCTTCATCTTGCTTTTTGTTCGAAAGCGCTTCCATGTCCTATGACATTTTCACCGAATATAACACACGGCGTTACTTCTCACTACGAACAACAATCTCTCCCGAGACTGCCGACCTCACTGTTTCTCCCGAAGTATGCACTGTAGAAACGTGTATGTCCTCTTACATGCGATATCTCAGAATCCACAGTACTGAGACATTAGACACCAAATATTTTTACTCTCTTCTCCCACACACAGGATTCGGTGTATTTCCTCATCCTCAACCGGCAATATCTGCTCACGTATCTGGTAACTACATTATGCTTACCTTCAAATGTATTTGAGGTTTGCATAAAAATCTCTCAATGTTAGGAACCAACGTTTCTTTGGGCGACAAATTTGGGCTTATTAAAAGCTCTAAAACAACGGTTGATGATCTGTAAAAATCTCAACTTTATTTCCCAACAACAACATCTTAAAAATGAACAAGGCTAGAGACGATCGCGAGTCCCTTGTCCACACCGACATCAGCCTCGTTACTACTTCACGCATTTTGAACTTTCTATTATAAAAAGCAAATTGGGTGTAATTTCCTCAAATTTCTGCATCAGACACGCACCCATGCCTTCCTGACTCAAGGCCAGTCACTAAGGTGAACGTTGACTAAAATCTGAAATTTCAAAAACTGCGGGTTCACCAAAGCGTTCTTAAGCTTCCTCAAAAGCTAATTGTTGACTATCACCCCAAAACAAACTTAACGCCTTCTAATAAATCTGTCAATGGATATATATATGAGCATGTGTGCTTGTACGTGTGCAATGCGCTTTGGGAGTACAATACTTTTGGGAAAAATTCAAAATATAAACTTCATTATAAATGGGCGATAAGATTGGTTTTATTAATTACAGATCACAGCAAAAAAAGGACAATTTAAATCTGAAAACTCTTCGCAAATCATATTTTTCTGCCGTCTTGAATTGTTTCACAGTGGTTGCATTTAACTTCCCCGACACTTTTTTCAATATTTTGAAGGCACTTAGACATATATCTCAGCATATAAAATGTTATAGAATGTGTGAAATCAAAGGGATTCGTGATTAAGCGAGTGAAATCACTGAGCAATTCATGCTTAAACAGCATTTGATCCCCAATATTAAAGCAAACATATATTAAAAGGACTAAAATAGTGATTCATCTACACTGTTTCATCGCACATTAAAATTATATACTAATATATATTTATCATAAAATGCACTTAGGGACATTTGATCCCCAAATGGTATATCTTGCTAGTATTAACCACAGTGCAACTGTATAGATGAATCACTGTTTTGCCATATTTAGTGCTAGCCCTTGGGGATCAAAGGCTGTTAAGCGAGTTGCTCTTTTTCACAATCACGAATCCCTTTGATTTCACATTCCTCATTCCTACATTTTTAACATTTATATGCTATATATAGAGGACTTCATATATATATATATATATATATATATATATATATTATATATATATATATATATTATATATATATATATATATATGTATGTATATATTTGTACATATATATATATACATATTTACACACAATATATATATATATATATATATATATATATATATATATGTATATATATATATATATATTTATAATATGTATATATTTGTACATATATATACATATTTACACTATACATATATATATATATATATATATATATATATATATATATATATATATATATATATATATATCTATACACATACACATACACACACACATACACACACACACACACACACACACACACACACACACACACACACATCACACACACATATATATATATATATATATATATATATAATATATATATATATATATATATATATATATATATATATATATATATATATATATATATATATATATATATATATATATATATATATATATATATATATATATATATATATATATATATATATATATAT
>NC_089762.1:9681220-9693720 GCF_040412425.1 Macrobrachium rosenbergii | reverse complement strand
ATATATATATATATATATATATATATATATATATATATATATATATATATATATATATATATATATATATATATATATATATATATATATATATATATATATATATATATATATATATATATATATATATATATATATATATATATATATAAGGAAATGTGTTTCATTTTAAATTTACTGTGCATATTCAGTCATAGTGTGATGAAACGAAAGAGGTGCTACAAACTGGAAGTAGGACGGTCGCACAGTTGCAAAATCACTGCAGTCAGCAGATAGTTCAATTGCTTCAGCTGTTTTGGCTCGATGAACACACAACATTGACGCTGATATGTGAGGCAACCGACCGAGTTGGTATGCAAGTACGTAAGTTCGTGCGTTAGAAAAATGGAGATTGTGTCTAACTGTGCCAAAAGTTAGGTCTGATTGATTACTATCTAGCCAAGAGCGATATCGTCCAGACGTGGCTTTGTGTGTTCCAACAGTTAAGGTAAATCCAGACTTCTTTTTTTTTTTTCTGTGTGGACTGTGAATTCGTGAATTTACCATATCCAAGACACTTATGAATTTGTGGGGAGAATTGGACATAGTCATTTATGTCACTTTAATATTATGTTTTATTGTGTTCTGATTTGACATTGGTTAACCATACATTTTAGATTTCCATTATTATGTCATATGCTTGTACACTGTATTTGTGGGAGATTATGGTTTATTTCATTTTCAACAGATGTCTGTGGGGTTGCTGTGGTGATAGAGAAAGGACACTGCAATCTTTGCAGTTTAGTGGTTTTCTCAATGTGGTTGACTTTAAGACTAGACGTATAAAGTCTAAGATGGAATGTGTGGGAGTTTTGAGTGTAAAGGCTTTTAGCCAGAGTAAGATTAAATCTTGAATTAGACTATTTTTGACTTGATAATTCATTCATTATGCATTTTAATCTTTTCTTTGTTAATTCATTACTTGTTGGGTTTGTTTGATAATAAATCTATTTATGTAGGAAAGATTGTGTTTCCTTAGAGTATCCATTTTGAGGATAGTGTTAGAGAGAGAGAGAGAGAGAGAGAGAGAGAGAGAGATGAGCGGGTTGAGTGCTGAGTACCAGAGAGAGAGAGAGAGGGGTTGCGGGTTACCACGTTTTCTGAAGTTAGGCCGCAAAACACGTTACGTAGCATTTTGAAAGGAATGTTTGATCTGTAAGTATAACAGATTATATTGGTGGCAGCGGTGGTCGTTAGTTTTTATTGATGGCAGCGGTGTGCGAAAGTTTTATTGGTGGAAGCGGTTAAAAGTTTAAATGATAGCAGCGATGTTTGGGGTTAAGATAGCGAAAGAGAGATAGGAATTAAATAGGCTAATTGATAACACTATGCTTGAGGCACTCGCTGATAGTGATAGCCGCAAGGCACAAGCTGAGAGCAGTGTCGAGATCTTGTGCAATGGGACAACTACATGCGAGAATTACGCGTTGATACGGTGAATTTTTTTTTCTATTTAAGTATTCGGGAGTGGTAAATTGTGAAAATAGGTCTGAGAAATATGTAGAGTAGTTTGGGGTTAAGAAAACACCCAGATAAGTGTGAATAGTGGCGATTGTGAGTTAATTAAGTGAAATGGTGAGCTTGCAATATCAAAGCGAAGATAACACCTTCCATCTTTTCAAGTTGGCGGCCTCCCATTCTCGCTAGTTGCGCAGGGCTCCGTTTTCTGTTTAGCAGTCACGAGTCATAAGGCATGTTCTTCCGTTTTCTTTTTTGGGATTGTTCTCTTTCGTCCCTCTTATTTGGTTTTATTTCGTGTTATTATGCTCGGGGGGTGTGATCACTTACAAAATGCCTGACTCAGACGCAAGTACGTCACAATCAATTGTGTGTCATAGGTTGATGAACTTCAATGCAGGCATTACAAATTTTAAAGGCTTAGTTGACGGAAAGTTGACTCAGAATGTTGAAACATTCATTGAATCAGTAAATAATTATCTGAATTCTAAGAAAATTGCGGATGGTGCCGAAGCTTTAACAGAAGCAAAAGCTTTCTTAGACTTAGACAAAGGGGATATTGGAGAACATGCACGCAGTTTCAGGTTCAGAAAGTGTAAATCTTGGAAAGGCCTTCAGGAATTTTTATGTGCATCTTATGGCGGGATCAACCGAGAATGCGTTGTTCGGAATTTGCGAGCGCTTATCAGAACTAGGAAAGGTAATGATTCATTAATCACGTACAATGCTCGCTTATTTGATGCAGTAGGTGAGATAAAGAAATCTATGAAAAACTCTCCATGGGTAAATGGAAATAATATCTCCTTAGATAATTTTGAAAAATTGTTACACTTCGCCTGCCTTTTGACGACAGTTCCGGATGTGGTTGTAGATGGTTTCGATAAAAGAATTGATCAGAATACAGATGAATCCTTTTTGTTTGCTCAGATTAATAAAAATTTATCAAAATGTCCGACACTGGACAGTAGTTTTGTGAAGGGAGGTGCTAAAATTTCAGCAGCAGTTTCGAAACCACAGAATACTAGTACTTCACATTTAGGAAATGATGCAGGAGTGAAGTCGTGTGCGCAGGTGGAATGGAAGAAAACCTCAGATAGATCAGTCACAACGATTCGTTATTTTAACTGTGATAAGGTGGGACATAGTAAGTCGAATTGCAGAGTGAGATATTGTTCAGCTTTCAAATCTTCAGACCATGGGTGGAAATTTTGCCCAGCCACAAAGAATAGAGATTATTCAGGGAAAGCACGGGGTGGCTTTACTAGATATGACAGAAGAATTCCTCATGATGCAAGTTCTAGGTACACAAATGAACATCAGAATTTTCACAGGATAAGTTCGAAGACGGACACAGGATAATGAGCAATCAGGTCTTAGAGTCACCAGATCATAGGCCGATTGTACGTGGTTTTTCTAATGGCATTGAAATTTCTATCTTCATTGATTCTGGCAGCTCAGTTAACCTGATAGATGCTGATTTTTTCCACTCGAAGTTTCCAGAGTGTAAATTAGTCCCTACTAATGAGATAGTGTGTGATGTACAGGCGAGAAGATTGAATATCTTAGGTTCGTCATCTCTTATGCTTTGTATCGGTGAAAAGACGATAGTAGAACCATTTTTGGTCATAGAAGGAATAGCCTTAGGCGAAATGGTTTTGCTAGGACACCCTTCTTGTATGCGGCATAATATCAACATTCTTACTGGAATTCAGGGGATTACAATATGTTGGCCAGGTTGTTTCGTTCCATATAGAAACATGGAAAAAGGTTGTGGGAAACCCAAGGCGCAGACTGCGACATGTGTAACACATTCATTGGAGAATGAAGACATTCCGCAAAAGCTTTTCAAAGGATTTCTGTTAGAGGATATTGAATTGCACCCGCGAGTCCCTACATTGATTAAAGTGTCAATGAAAGAGAAGAATTTACCTTCTCAAGTATGCGTTGTTGAAGGAACCGAGAAATTCAAAGATGTTGTAAGTACGGTATCAGTAAATGAAGCTTCAGTCACAGGCGTAACTGCAGTAGAATTGGTAAGCTATCAAGATTCAGTAAAAAAATATCACAAGGGTACTTATGTAATTGATTTTGAAGAGTTTAAGGAAGAACATAAGATAGTGAGTTTTTGTGGAGACGGTAATGTGTTTCCCAACAAGGAGCTAAAATTCAGAAGTCAAGTCCTTCACGAACATTTGGCTAAGGCTGATTATTCCGAGCATACAGATAAAGTAGAGAAAGTGTTGAAAGAATATTTAGATATTATTGCTTTGAAAGGAGATAAGCTAGGGGTTACAGATGTTTTAGAACATTCAATCCGCCTAGAGAAAGGTACAAATCCCATATATATTCCAGAGTATCGAATCCCTTTTAAGATTAGAGAAGAAGTAGAAAAAGAAGTTCAGAAGTGGGAGTCGGAAGGTATCATTAGGCCCAGTTCTCCTTTAATTTTCCTTTGCTAGCGGTCCCAAAGAAAGACGGTAGCATCAGAGTATGCGTAGACTTTCGTAAATTGAACGAAAAGACATGCCCAGATAGATACCCTGTAGCCTGTTTGCCTGATCTGTTAGTTGAAATCAGTGGCAAGAATATATATTGGTCTATAGATCTCATGCAGGGATTTTTGCAAGTTCCGCTTAGCGAGAATAGTCGTAAATTTACAGCATTTTCTATACCAAAGGGGCATTACGAGTTTAATAGGATGCCTTTCAGTTTACAAGGGTCCCCAATAACATTTACTAGGCTGGTTAACACAGTACTTCACGGTTTATTAGGAAAGTCGGTATTTGTGTACATGGATGACATTCTCATATGCACAGATACAATCGAAGAACATCTAAAGGTGTTAAAAGAAGTCCTCAAGTGATTACGGTTCACTGGGTTAAAGGTCAAATTGGCTAAATGTGAGTTTCTGAAGAAAGAAATTGTTTATCTAGGTCATGTTATCTCTAAACAAGGAGTCAGAGTGAAAGATGACAAAGTCAAGGCTATCGTGAGTTTTCCAGTTCCTAAAACCAGGAAGCAGATTCGTTCATTCCTAGGTATGTCGGGTTTCTTTCGCCGTTTTGTGCGGAATTTTTCTACAATAGCGTCTCCATTGACAGATCTGTTAGCAGAAGACGTTAAATTTGTTTGGGGTGACAGTCAGCAATTAGCTTTCGAGAAGCTTAAGAATGCTTTAGTGAACCCACCTGTTTTGAAGTTTCCAGATTTTAGTCAACCGTTCACCTTGGTGACTGACGCGAGTCAGGAAGGTATAGGTGCGTGTTTGATGCAGAAATTTGAGGGAAGATTACACCCAATTGCTTTTTATAGCAGAAAGTTCAAAACGCGTGGTAGTAACGAAAGGCTGATGTCAGTTGTGGACAAGGAGGCTTTTGCAGTCGTCTCTGGCCTTGTTCATTTCAAGATGTTGTTGATGGGAAATAAAGTTGAGATTTTTACAGATCATCAACCGTTGCTAGAGCTTTTCAATAAGCCAAATTTATCACCCAAGAGAGCACGTTGGTTTTTGACATTGAGAGATTTTGATGCAAGCCTCAAATACATTGAAGGTAAGCATAATGTGGTTGCAGATGCATTGAGCAGATATTTTCCAGTTGAGGATGATGGAGTACATACCGAATCCTGTGCAGAAGACGAGAGTGGACATTTGGTGTCTCATGTCTACTAGTAGTTCTGAGATACTATTTTCCTATAGAGAGAAATAGTGTGTAGGCAGTCTCGGAAGAGATTGTTATTCGTGATGTTGAGGGAAACGCCGTGTGTTATATTACTGGTGAAAATGTCACTTGGGACATACCCTTGCTCGAAGAGAAGCAAGATGAAGATAAATTATTATCAGGTGCTAAGGCATTTCTCAGAGGAGTTTTACCGAAGAAAGGGTATAAGTTGCCTTTTTTCTGGACTAGAATTGAGAATAATTTATTAGTTAGGAAAGTTAAGTATAACCTGCGAAGTAGTCTAAGTATGGGTGAAACTACACAGATCATTGTGCCAGAGAGTCTAGTACCACAAGTTCTAGATATTGTACATTGTAAATTTGGTTCTCCTCATTTAGGTGTTGATAAGACGTATGAAAACGTTAGGTCAAAGTTCTTTTTGAAAAATATGTTTTCCGCAGTGGAGGCCTTTGTGAAGAATTGCTCTATTTGCAATGCGAATAAGCTGGCGACGACAGTGTCGTTTCGTTTGGGTTCATATCCCATACCAAATAGGCCGTTTCAGAGAGTGCATATGGATATTCTGGGTAATTTCTCAGAATCTGCTTATGGGAATAGACATTTATTAGTGGTTGTTGATGAGTTGACTCACTTTGTCGAGATTTTCCCGCTGAAATTCAAGTCAGCTGAGGAAGTAGCTATAGCGTTCTTTAAGGGGATAATTTGTAGATATGGTGTCCCTGAATGTCTGCTCACAGACAATGGTAGGGAATTTATTAATAAGACTTTGGAGGGTCTTGCTAATTTATTGGGAATAAAGAAGGTATCTATAATTCCGTATGGGCCAGAAGCGAACGGGTTATGTGAGAGGGCGAATCGGAAAATAATTGAGGCCTTGCACATGACAGTGGGTGGTTCCGATACACATTGGGACAGATCTTTGGATGAAGTTCGATATAGTATCAACACTATGGTGAATGACACAATTAAGATATCTCCAGCAGAAGCTTTGTATGGATACAAGTTGAAAGGACCTTTTGATTTGTTACCAGAACAAATTAAGGGCGATGTCACGGTTACTTCTTTGATAAACACAGCGAGAGAAAGATTTGCGCGTATTAGTAAAGAACTTGAACTTAGTTCGCGCGCAATGGTAGAGAAGAGTAACGCTAAATCGCGGGGGATGTAGCTATTTCTATGGGTGATAGAGTGTTTGTTAAAGTGAATGTTCGGAATGATCCGAATTATAAATTAAGTCCAAAGTTCCATGGACCTTTTGAGATTGTAGAAATTAAAAAAGGGAATGGATTTGTAATAAAGGATGTAAATACTGGTGTGACGAAGTTGACCCATATTTCGAAGTTGAAGAAAGTTGGGATGTAATGGAACATTTGTATATAGTTAGAGGGGTAAATGGGTTGATATTTGTATGCATATGATATTTATTGTTTTATTTTTGTCTCGTGTTCATTCTAGATGAAGTAGAGAATAAGAGAACTTTGCCAGTCTCTTTAACTAGGTTAATGAAGGAAGTAAGAATAACACTAGATAGAGTTGATAAGGGGATAGATAAAACGTTAGAATGGATTCCTGACGTTACTCCAGGAAGTTCACCTTCTGTAGAGAAAAGGAGACGTAAAAGAGCAGCACCTTTGGTTCTTCTAGGTGTTGGTGTGATTGCTGCGATTGGAGCTATGTCCATTGGAAGTTTAGTCAAAGTAGCAGAAGTTCAAAAAGACCTAATAGCTCAGGGGAAACAGTTAAATCAGTTGCAAGAAAGTAATGAGAAATTGAGAAATGGTTTTGAAACAATTAGACATTCTTTGAATGAGTTGTCAGTTACAGTAGAAGGTTTGAAAGAAGATCTTGATGTGACAATAGCGCTTCTTACGATCCAACATACTCTTCTTAATATTGAGAAAGAAACTGATTCTTTTACAGCCTTGAAAATGCAACCGAGATGGTTTGTGAAACGTCGGCACAATAAATCATGAAAATGCTGTGTGCTTTCCCTCGTTACCCCGTCGATGTGGTTCTGAGCAGTGGCTCCTGTTGTGATTGTATGTGAGGGAACATAACCAGACTGTAGAACACCATGGCATCCCTTGGTTCTTTCTTCGTTCTGCTTTTCGCCTTCAGACTTCGGTTTGGTGGCCTTCACCACTTTCAAGAATTAGTACGGAACCGTTACGGACCTCCCCTCCTTCGTTCATGTCGTCAGTTGGAGAAGTTAGTGAAAAAACAAGAGAAGAATAAATTAGATCTGGACTTCCTATAATACTGTCAGTTGAATAATATTGTACCTAATTTTGTCAAGTTCAAATTGTATAAATCATCTTTGTATCATTCCGAGTTTTATGTTGATTCAACTAGAAAATTACTGGAGATGGAAATTAACGGTAAGATGAAAAATGGTAACAAGTTGGATGAGATGGTCAAGAAACAGAAATCTAAAGTATTTGAAGTGTTTATATTTTTAGACTCTGTTATCTTTACTCGCCTTTTTAATAAGACAATTAGCAGTTTCCGCCAGCAGATTATTTTGAGACTTGACAGTAAGTTAAGGAAATTAGGCGTGCTTAGACCAGTGTTTAACAAAGATATACATTATGTCTTTAATTTATCAAATCGTGTGCTGTCCAAAAGAGAAGAGTTTTACTTTCTTTAGGTTAGACTTCTGCCTCCCAAATTTTAAGCCTAATTATCAAAGGTTCTTTCTCCCAATAGAGTCCCTATTTCATAAAATTATACAGCTTCCTTTGTAACAACGTTGATGGTTTAAGATCCCAGATATCCTCCTTAGCGCATACTACTTTTAGCAATTTGAGAACGAGATGGACTCCGTTCTTCAAGAAGGAAGACTTCGTTATTTTGAAGGACTTGGCACAGGACAAGAATATTATTATTACAAGACCGGATAAAGGCAAGGGTACAGTAATTCTGAATAAGCAAGAGTATGTGAATAAAATGGAGACTATACTTAATGACCAATCAAAATTTGAAATGATTGGCCCACCAGATCTATATAATATTATAAAACCTGAAGATAAAATTAACAGATTTCTAAGATCTTTAAAACAGAATAATGTCATAGATGAATTAACATATCAGAAATTATTTGTTTCTGGGTCATCATATGGCATCTTGTATGGGCTACCCAAGGTTAATAAGGCAGGTACACCGATGCGGCCTATTTTGTCTGCTATTAACACTGCTAATTATAAGTTAGCTAAATTTTGGTACCTATGCTAGAACAGCTTACTAAAGGTTCCTACACTCTCTTGAACGCAGTCACCTTCAAGAATGAAATTCTTATCCAAGACCCTGATTTATATATGGTAAGTCTAGACGTGGAATCTCTGTTCACGAATGTACCTGTGGAGGAAACTATAGAGATAATCTTGAATAAACTTTTATTGGTGACAGTGATGTTTTTAATAATTTTAGCAGGTCGCTTTTTAAACAAATTTTAGAGTTGGCCGTGCGGGACACGGCCTTTATCTTTAACGGAGTTGTGTACAAGCAGGTGGAAGGTATGGCGATGGGGTCGCCACTTGGACCCACGTTCGCAAACATATTCATGAATGCTTTGGATGAGAGCTTTCTGGACAACTGTCCTTTATCTTTCCGGCCCCTTTTTTACCGAATATACGTGGATGACACGTTTCTACTTTTTAAACACGATTTTAATGCTGACGCTTTTCTGGGGTTCGCCAATTCCCAGCACCCTAATATAAAATTTACCCTGGAAAAAGAGTCGGAAAATACGCTTCCATTCTTGGATGTGTTGGTTTCTAGGAATGACCAAGGTTTTAGTACGGGAATTTACCGCAAAGGAACGTTCACGGGTCTAGGAATGAATTTTTACAGTTCTTGCTATTTTAATTTTAAGTTGAATTCGATTGTCACTCTCCTCCACAGGGCATTGACACATACATCTTCCTGGTTTAGTTTCCATGACGAAATCATTAAATTAGGTATTTATTTTGAAACCAATTGTTTTCCTCGTAAACTCTTTCTCAGGTACTTAAATAAAATACTCTACCGGAAAATGGTACCTCCTATCTCTATCAGCACTGTTCCCAAATTAAAAATGTATGCGAGTTTTCCGTTTCTTCATGATGACAATTTCAGAAAAAAATCTAATTGATATAATACACAAGGAACTACCAGCCCTAAACTTGAAACTTATTCCTAAGAACCCAGTCACCATTGGTTCTCTGTTCATATACAAAGACAAGCTGAGTCCAATGTTTACATCCAACGTTGTATACAAATATATTTGCCCTAGATGTAGTCGAGGGACCTATGTTGATGTACAAAAGGCTACTAAAAGTACGCTTGGACTCTCGTAGAGGAGTAAGTTTTAGGACAGGGAGTAGACTGTCCATTCCAGAACAATCAAATATTCGAATCACTCAAAGATCTGTAAAACACACATAGAGGCCAAAGATTTCCAAATCATAGGACACGTACAAAATGAAAACGAACTTCACGTCTTAGAGTCCATAATGATAAAAAAGCTAGTTCCGTCGTTAAACTCGCAGAATTCCTCCATCCAATTGTACATTACGTAATGGCCTGTTGCACTTCGTCTTTCGTTTCTCGGTCTCTGAAGGTTCTTCTGTTTAGTTTCTCTTTGATACTGCCCGCTGCAGGGTGGGTGTTTTACTCCGTAGTGTTTTTGCGCTTTTATGTTTCTTCGTTTAGCTGTATTAATTTTATTTTGACTTTTAATTTTTTCGTTTTTTTACTGCTAGTTTTTTACTAATTTTATTTTGTCTCACTTTAAATATATTGATGTAACCAGTGATGTCAATTTTATTTTACGTCTTTTTTACATTTTTTAAGTTTTTTAAGTTTTTTAAGTTTACGTTCTTGAGTTTTTTTCCTATATCCTTGTATCCTGATTTGTGTTTTTTAAATTTCACTATTCTGCTATATTTTACTTTACTGAGGATGTCAATGTAGTAAATCTATATATTTTGTCGAAATATTCTAAGAGTTATTACGAGTAATATGGTGTTCAAATTTTTTACAGCCTTGAAAATGCAAACCGAGCTGGTTTGTAAAACGTCGGCACAATAAATCATGAAAATGCTCTGTGCTTTCCCTCGTTACCCTGTCTATACATATATATATATATATATATATATATATATATATATATATATATATATATATATATATATATATATATATATATATATATATATATATATATATATATATATGTTAGGTTAATGTAAATTTTTCCCTTTATTTTTTGCTTTTAAGTAAATTTAGATCAGCCTGGTCTCTTTTTAGTTTTAAATATTATTCTTAAGGAACGCCAGTGCTTTGTAAAAGTTAAGGGTTAAGTGATTTTCAATATTTGTTTACACTTTTTGACGCCTCCTCCCCTCTTGTTTACGTTTATTAACTATCGTGTTAACGATTGTTTTGTTATTTTTTTTTATTTTTCGAGTGCTGTTGGATGCTGGTGATCGACGTTTGACCTGAATGTCGAGGCCTGATCAGTGCAGGTTTAAACTTCTCCCTGGATTAACTCAGCTGGCGCCTTTCGCAAATTTTCTTGAATTTAAAATTATTTTGGATTTACGTCTTCCTTCGTGGGTGCTCTCCTGTCACCTGCGACGTGAGCTTCTTACTCTACGTGGCTCGCAGGTACCTCGGTCACTTGCGACGTCTTACCTGTTGTTACTCTGGTGAGAAGGATTTTCCCAAGGTGTTGATGGCGTCGCTGTTCTCTGCCATCAACAGGAGTTGAGTCGTAACTTGGGCTCTTTTGCCAGGACGCCTTTAAAGCTGCTGTTGGGAGCAAGTTTGCTCGTGAGGAGGCCTGTAGGGTGGCCATACCCAGGTAGGAGTGATAGTCTCTGTTTTGTTGGGCAGGACCGCCTTAGGCACTGATAGTTGACCTGGTGTGCGTGACCT
Organism: Macrobrachium rosenbergii; assembly: GCF_040412425.1. Lineage (NCBI taxonomy): Eukaryota > Metazoa > Arthropoda > Malacostraca > Decapoda > Palaemonidae > Macrobrachium > Macrobrachium rosenbergii. The sequence continues at coordinate 9,682,627 of NC_089762.1, read as the reverse complement.
CTCTTGGCAACAGGGGTAGCAGTTAGATCACAGCCTTCAATATTGCTTCGTTTGGTTTCTCTAAATGTGAGATTATTGTTAAGTTATATTTATATGTTGTCATTTAATTATATTGTCTTGTAAAGGTTTGTACATTGAAATTTAGTTTTGTGTTGATAGGTAGGAGGTGAAGTGTTTTCTTGCTATTTAATCTCTGCCTTCCTTCACTTACTTTTATTAGCTTTAGGTAACTGTGTTCCAGTCTGGCCAGCAAAAGAGTTGGATCCAACCGTTTATTTGTTAATTTTTCTTTACTGTGATAGGGCTTATTTTTATTAGCTATAGAATCCCAGGACCCACTCAGACAGGTCAGACGGCGCACAGGTAGAACTCGAGGTGGGAGTGAGTGATGACGTCAGCTGCACCTTTACATGCAATCCTGTGCACCAGTCTCACCCAAGCCATCCTCGTGTGTACACCTTTTCATCGTGATCTTTTTCCACTAGACATACTTCAATGCTGCAGATATGCCAAAAAACTCTTCAGTATACGGGTGCTATAATACAAGAACAAAAACATCAGGATCAGACATACGTTACTTCCGTTTTCCAAGGGCAAAAGAACTTAGACAACGATGGATTCATTGCTGTTGTCACACTGATGGCATAAACGCTGATAATGCAGTGGTATGCTCTGTGCATTTTGCTGACACTGACTAAAAAGATGACATGAAATCCAGACTCCTTGGAATCGATACTCCTAAGCGACAACGAACATTAAAGGATGATGCAATTCCGTCTCTCCTTATACCTCAAGGTAATTAAACTATAAAGCAGTATTATGTATTGGTGTGTGTGTGTTTTATGGTGTTGTTACAGTTTTTTGGAAGGAGGTGTTGTGTTTGAGGAATTGTTGTGTATTTATGGCAATGCAGAGCAACTTTTGTATGTTTTGTTGAACTGTTGGAACTGTGTATTTATGCAAATGTGTCATTGCTTCGACTTTTTTTGTTGAAGGACTTTCATTTATGCAGTTTTGATTATTAAGTTTAAATTTTAGTGCATTCTACTGTACATTTGTCCATGTACAAACCTCAGGTCAAATAAAGATCTATCTATCGGTCTCTATCTATTTATTTATCTGTCTACGTAGTGTAAGGATGTGTGTGTGTGTGTGTGTGTGTGTGAATGTGTGGCCAAGGATAAGAGGTGGACAGATGAAGTAGACAGAGGTGAACTGTACGCTTCTTCAGAGTCATTTTATTCTCAGTTAACTACAATGAGGGAAGTATTTCAAACTGTGCATGGAGTCAGTCTGCAGGCGGGAAAAGACTGCTTTAAAAATATTGTATCTGAAATTGAATGTACGGGAGTTGATTTACCAAATGATGTCATAGCCTTCTTTGCCAAAATATCAGTGTTCTTTAAA
>NC_089762.1:9676220-9678720 GCF_040412425.1 Macrobrachium rosenbergii | reverse complement strand
ATGGAGACGTTTTGTCTTCGCTAGATCAATACAATAACTGGACGTCATGAGTTCGAGACAAATCAGGTTTACTTCGGTTTGTTTAGAACAGCTGAACAACCATTACTCATTTCACATTTTTAACTCAAACAGAAGAAATATTCAACTTCACACTTGTTACATAGAATTGCCATGTAGAATTTATGACGTGGTGCCTAAATTCATGAAGTTTAAGTTGTATCGAAAGTGTCTTTCCCATACTGCATTTTATGAAGAGTGTTGGAATGGTGCAATAAAACGAGATTTATCTTTCATTTGAAGACCAAAATACTCACCAATCTATTCTTTGTCTTTGGTGAAGGAATGTATTTGCTGAGTTCTCTCGTTCTCGTTTGAAGTTTTATTTTGAGCAGTCTCTTGAAAATAAAAAAAAGAGAATTTTTGCAGAACTGTAGTATTTTCTGCAACGTGTTCACAACTTTGGTACAATATTCATGAATACGAAGTGATGATATACCGTTTTGTCACTTGTGGTTCCTGTTCACCAAACACGAAAGGATTCGGAATAAGAGGTGACGCTTTTCGTAATGCTTTGAATTCGAGCGCGGTCTTCGCTGTTCAACTCACTGTTCGACTCGTATACCGCCCTACGGGGAAACAGTGCCCTCAGTGCATCACTGGCGGTGCACTGTAGGCATTACTTAAGGGTCTTTGCAGCGTACCTTCTGCTCCTAGCAGCAACTCCTTTCATTCCTTTTAGTGTACCTCCGTCCGTCTTCTCTTTCTTCCATCTTACTTTCCACACTCTCCTGACGATTGTTTCAGAGTGAAACTGCGAGATTTTACTCCTCCTGTTACACTTTTCAAAAGTTTTATTCCTCTCAATTTCCCTTTTAACGCCGAATGGCCTCATAGGTCCCAGCGCTTGGCCTTTAACTTAAATGCTATATTCCTTTTCATGATCCTCATTTTTCCACCACCTGTCTGTCCTCTCCCCCACATAGGATCCTGCCCACATTTCGCTCACCTCTAGGCAAGGCTCTGCTAGTCTATGAAGTTTAAAACTTACTCTTGAAAAAGGAAGTTGAGCCAACTCTCCTTCGAGGGATTAAAGTGTGAATATCTGTATGAGCGAAAACAAAAAAAAAAAAAGTTGAAAGTGTTGAGATGGACTGTGCGAAGTTCACGTGAAATAAGAAATAACGATGGTAATGCGTAGAAGGTTAAAGGGTTAGCTCAAGTGAAAAGATAGATAGGAGTAATATGAGATGGCTCAGTCGTGTGGGAAGGCTAGGAAAATATTTAGATTTCAGAGAATTTCCACCTCCTAGGCTGAACAAATTACCCAAATTACTTGACTTTAGTTAGTTACAAATACCACTATTTAAATTTCAGTGCTAATTTCTAACTACGGAAGAATCGTGCAGCATTTTAGGGAAAAATCGAGCAACCAATAATATATACATGTTTATATAAATGTATATACATGATTCTGATGTTGTAGAACATTTCTAGTTATCGAATTTATTATTATTATTATTATTATTATTATTATTATTATTATTATTATTATTATTATTATTATTATTATTATTATTATTTGAAGGGAGTAGACCCTCTTTTAAACAGGTCTTATTAAAAAGGATGGCTGTATTATGCGAATGAGACCATCCAAATGATCTTGACCGTGTGTATAGGACCCCACCACCCCATCCCCGTGAACATCCCTGAGCATGCCTCCCTCCGCGCCCTCCTGAAATCTGCACCAAAAAGGCCCTTTCTCCAACCATCGTGGCCATTACACCCAGATCGACGGGGTGGCGATGGGTTCTCCCCTCGGAGTCCTCTTCGCCAATTTCTATATGGGCACTGTGGAGCAAAGGGTATTCCAAGATATACGCCAACCAAGGATGTACGTGCGCTACATCGACGACACCTTCGTCAGCGCCAATTCGCCAGAGGAAATCGAAAACCTGAGGCGTGCATTCCACAACCATAGCTGCCTCAGTTTCACGATCGAGCAGAGCCAAAACCGCTGCCTCCCTTCCTTGACGTCCTATGGAACAGAGAGAGGCCTCTTTCTCTACGAGGGTCTACACGAAACACACGAACCTGGGCATGTGTATGAACGGGGCGAGCGAGTGCCCCGAGAGGTATAAGCGCTCCACCATCAGCGCCTACGTCAGGAGGGCCCTCTCACACTGCTCCTCCTGGAACGACACCCACGGAGAAATGGAACGTGTAGCCCAAACCCTCGTCAACAATGGACACCCAAACCGGGATATAGAAGAATCTATCAAGGCGAACATCGATAGATGGTACCGTCAGGAACCTCGCCCCGATGCCCCTGAACGCATAGAGCTCTTCTACAAAGGGCAATTTCATCATAAGTATAAAGAAGACGAACGCGCCCTCAAAAACATCATCAAGAATAATGTCAGCCCTGTTGACTCCAACAGAAACATACATCTGGTTATCTATTACAAGAGCAGAAAGACGAGCAGCCTGGTTATGCGCAACA
>NC_089762.1:9663720-9668720 GCF_040412425.1 Macrobrachium rosenbergii | reverse complement strand
CATGAATAATGTACCTTCATAGTGGCAGTTTTTTTTTTTAAACACTACACCGGGCTAAAAGCACATATCAACCACCCAAGATCTAAGCAGTCTCCCCCGTGAGTGTCTGTTCCTCTGATGGGGATTGCAAACACACACAAACACACACACACGCACATACCTCACTGGAACCTGGACACTTCCGTAGCATCAGGTTCAGTATTTGAAAGATCCTACTGTCTCCATGTGCTTGGATCATGATCAAATAGCTCTTTGTATCTAACTGAGCAAACTTCCAACCTAGACACAAACGCATCTGCAAGGAAAACACTGAAAGGCCAGCACATAGTTCTCCACTGCTGACCAAAGTCAACAAGACTTAATATATATATGTTTATATATACTGTATATATGTATGTATATAATATATATATATATATATATATATATATATATATATATATATATATATATATACACATATGTATATATATGTATATACATATATATGTATATATATATATATATATATATAAATATATACTGTACATATATGTATATATACACAAATATGTATGTATAATATGAAAATTGGTGGCCTCCCATGAATTTTTCTGGATCTGCTGGTGATCTTGAGCAAACTGTTACTAAATTTTTTTAGTCTATTTCCATATCGTTGATTGAAATAGCAATGAGGTTCTATAATATTTCTTTTAGATAGAGTGGTGCCTGGTAATAGGTTTCAGTTTCCTAACATTAGCAGTTATGATTTGGACCATCTTTTCCTGCCGAGAGCAGCCAGATTGGCTGTACAGCAGCACAATTATGCAGTAAATGTGCTCGCTGTCGAGCTTCTCAGTTCCAGAAGTCCTTTATTCCTCTCACCGTTTGACTGTGGAACAGCCTCCCAGAGGATGTCGTGCAATTGGAACTTCAGAAGTTCAAGCGAAGATGCAATGCATTACTACCCTAATACTATTCTTCTTGTATTTTAATATTTTTTTTTATTTATCAGTTTGTTAATTATCTGTTTTTTCTAATAATCGATCTCCTCTTTCTGTATTTCCCTTAACGGTCTGTTTCTTCTTTCGAATGAACATCATTTTCTTTGGAATCTTGAATTTCAAATCAATGGATCCTGTGGGGTTGCTCTATATGAATCAGGTTTCATCTTCTGAATAATGACAATAACAATTTGTGGCGTTTTCTTGGTATCTCTCAGAGTCCTTCCGGCAGCCCTCATTGATTGTTCAAATGTCTCGGAATCAGGGCCGGTCTGAGCCAGAGAGAGAGAGAGAGAGAGAGAGAGAGAGAGAGAGAGAGAGAGAGAGAGAGAGACCTAAGCATTAGGGATCTAAGTTAAAGTTAAGTATACCTTAGTTTTAACCAGACCACTGAGCTGACTAACAGCTCTCCTAGGGTTGGCCCGAAGGATTAGACTTATTTTACGTGGCTAAGACCCAACTGGTTACCTAGCAACGGGCCCTGCAGCTTATTGTGGAATCCGAACCACATTATAGCGAGAAATGAATTTCTATCACCAGAAGTGAATTTCTCTAATTCTTCATTGGCCACGGGATCTAAGGAAACGCGTGTGCATAGCTCAGCCTTTCCACTGGCAAACAAGACAAGACAGACAGAGAGAGAGAGAGAGAGAGAGAGAGAGAGAGAGAGAGAGAGAGAGAATGAAATAGTCGATGATAGTCATTAAATTATTTTTTCTGATTCTCATTATCCTTCGCTTCACGTGAAACAACGGTGCCTTTGAACACGATGATTTATTATTTAGTTCATATGTATTTAATCCCAGTTTTCATTAGACTTTCTTCACTTTCCCTCCTTATCGTCTCCTTATCTCATTTTTTTTATGCTTCCCATTAACTTATAAAACCTCTCTTAATTTTCTCTCTCTCTGTTCACTGAACTCTTCGTTGTCAAAATGATTTTATAAACGAACTTTCAAGCGACAGAAAAGGCAAAAATTGTCCCGAATTAATGAGGAGGGAAATTAAAAAGCATAAGCGCCTTAGGTCAGCTTCAAATAAAGTCCGGGGAACAATTTTCATTGTTCATTAAAACAACTCAAAGCTAAAAAGGCTACATTACTCTCATGTGATATATGTACCCGATAGCGCCATTCCCAATATTTTGTTTTGATATTATTTATTTCTCGTCTCAATAAAAGAGAATGTTTTAGCTTTAATATACTGCGTGCACTCGCACGCAGTATATTAAAAATGAAACAAGCCCACAGGGACCATTGACTTGAAGTTCAAGCTTCCAAAGAATATTGTGTTCATTAGAAAATGGCATAATACCTAGTGTTGTAATCAAGACAGGCTAATATTTATAAATATATGTATATGTGTATGTATGTATGTATGTATTTGTACACCTTATAACTAAACAGCTAATAAGAAAGGATGATGATTGCAGATTCTTGTGCAAATAGGAGAGAAATCAGTTGCATGTTGAGACAATAGAAAGGCCATGAATTCCTTAATCACATAGTTGAGAAACAGAGCAAAACACACTCACAGATATATATATATATATATATATATATATATATATATATATATATATATATATATATATATATAATTAGAAAGCTACAAACGTCCTTTAATATCCAATTCGCTCTACGTCGGAAATAATATATTTTCATATATGTTACCGAAGGGGAATTTTTTAGTTGATAATAAGTTCACCGTCCCGGGAAATACTCCAGGAAACACATCGAGAGGAAGACGGACGGTACAAAAAATGAATTTCTTTGCAACCTTCCCTTATATCAGTGACTTAACCTTTCACAAAAGATTTACGAAAATTGTCCATGAACATTTCCCAGCCATATCAGCCAAATTAATTCCCAAAAAACCTTTGAGTATTGGCTCTTCGTTTAAGGTAAAGGATCAGCTGTGTCCTTATATGTCCTTTGGTGTCATCTATAAATATACTTGCCCTAAATGTATTTCAGGGATTTACGTGGGATCCACATCGGGGAGTTAGTTTCGGCACAGGTAGCAGAATCTCGAGCCCAGAGCACTCCAATATCAGGAACCATTCAGAACAATGTAAAACCTACATTGAGAACAAAGATTTTAGTGTCATTGGTCATACTGCCAACCCTCAAGATTTAACAATCTTAGAATCGTTATTTATAAAAGAACTTGTACCATCATTAAATACCCATATATCCGCTGGTCAACTGTATTTAGCTTAACTCCTTACTGTGGTGGTTTCTTTCCATTTAGTTCCGTACTGTTTCACCTCTAGGTTGGTTGTGTTTTTATTTTTATTTCATTCTTACTGTAATATTTTAAATGTATTCTAAGACTGTACTTGTAATTAAATTTTTTTATCTTCTCTTATGCACACCCCTGATGATGTAATTTTGTACATAATTAAGAAACGTTGGCTATAAAATAAATAAGACAACCTAGTGATGTGGTTTTCGTCCGTCTTCCTCTGGGTATATATATATATATATATATATATATATATATATATATATATATATATATATATATATATATATATATATATATATATATATATACTTATATATTATAGATATATTGTGGTAATTTGCTTAATTTTTTTTATTCGTGGCCTTTTAAAGTAAATTACTTTCAGTTAATTACAATTCAATTTTATTTTTGTGCCACAAGAAAAGCTGGTTAAGGTTGTTTTCGCTCATACTGAAGGTTTTTATTATTTAAGTGATACCTCGCCCATGAAAGTTGTTTTTTTTCTCTTTTCATGTAATTATTTGGCTGAAATGCTTGTTTGGTGATTCCCCGTTTGCTGTCTCACGTTTGATGGGGACTGTTGGCTGAGGTAGAAGGCAGTGCGTATTCGGCTCCTTATCTTGGAGTTTTTTGGAGACTTTTTTTGCGCAGGATTCGACATTTGAATTTTCCTACATTTTTGAAGGATTTGCTTCTGTGCTACGGAGGACGTTGCTGTTTTTCCTCTGTCTGGAAACTGTTGCAGCTGCTTTCTGAAGGGCATCTCCTTTGCTGCGGTCGGATGCCCTTCCTGTGCGTTCTGGAGGGCACTGCCTGTGCTCCCTTCATCCAGTATTCAACTTTGCATCCCTGGACTCGCCTGTTGCCTTTGGAAGGACAGCCTGTCTTTCCCCTAGTCCTGTGTGACTTCGTCCTGCTAACCTCCGGAGGCATGAAGACACCTGAATCCTTTTTGATAGCCGATAAGGATATAAACTGTGCACTTTATATAGACGTTGCTGACGCGTGTCAGTGTGCTGTATCCTCCGGCTGCAGACGCCTCGTGATTTCAGGATCGTTTTTGAAAAGCCATGTGTGTGGTTCTGCCACTTCTATAAATTCATCGTGTTACTACCCTGGGTGTGGTCAACTGATATTCGATATCAATTATTTTTGAGTGTTTTATTATGTATGTATTATTAAGGTTTATTTGTAAAATTTAGGATTAAGGATCTTTCCCCTTTCATTCTCTCCTACTCGAGTTTTCAGGGCTTTCCTAGGAATAGGTTGTTTTCCTTCCTTCTCCCATTTACTGTCTCTCGATCTATCTTGTGAAAGTGTTTATTTTAGGTGAAGGTTTTTTTTTGTACACCCTTATTCAGCTCTTTTTGTGGGGTTTTCGTTTAAGTAATTAATAATATATTTTGTAATAAATAATTAAGATTGTTTAGCCTTTTTTTGTTATCCTCTTTGAGTGTTTTTTCAGTGTTTTGCTCTGTTGGTGATCTTGCCCCTTGGCTTTAAATAATCCTTTGTGGCACTGGTCTTAAAAATGAAAAATAGCCTGCTCATGCCACTTCCTAAGTATTGAATATTTTGTGAACATAAGTTCATTACATATTTTGGAGACTTTTTGCCAGGATCATCCGACAGCGTAATTCACGTTTGCACTCAAAGAGGTGTATAGGTCAGTGAATAGGGTTTGGTAGATTAATATAGTTTCACCCCACTTAGCAAGTAATTATGCATTATTTTGAGGAGGAAGAGACGGCTGCTGCCCAATTTTTG